>NC_090175.1:34167280-34467280 GCF_024679245.1 Pseudorasbora parva
TTTAAATAGATTCCTTCTGATGAAGCTGCATCCTTAAAGCAGCTTCATCAGTTCTTTAAGGATGACCTTTTGAACTTATTTGTGGCCAAATAGTCTTTGAACTTAAATCTTCTATACAGACTTAAGACTTTCAGTTGTTTCATCAGTAGTTTCATCAGTAGAGCAAGGATGACATTTTTTGACAAAAATAATATTTTCTGATTCCGGATCCCAGGAACTTGAACTTTCTATGCATACATATAGATTCCTTCTTCTTTTTCATCTTTAATTCAAAGATGGCTTTTTGAATATATTTTTGGACAAAGAGTCTTTGATCTTTACATTCAAATTCACACGTATAGGCTTTCGGATGTTTTATCAGAAGTAAAAATATGACTTTTGAAAAAAAAAATCCCATGGGTTCCATGAACTTGAACTTTCTATACATTTATATAGATTTCTTCGGATGTTTTATTAGTTCTTTAAGGATGACCTTTTGAACTTATTTGTGGCCAAATAGTCTTTGAACTTGAATCGTCTATACAGACTTTTGACTTTCAGTTGTTTCATCAATAGAGCAAGGATGACATTTTTTGAAAAAAAACAAAATCTGTCTCCGGATCCCATGAACTTGAACTTTCTATGTGTACATAGAGATTCTTTCTTCTTTAGTTCAAGTATGGCTTTTTGAATATATTTTTGGACAAAGAGTCTTTGAACTTTACATTCAAATTCACACGTATAGGCTTTCGGATGTTTTATCAGAAGTTAAAATATGACTTTTGAAAAAAAATTCTGCCAATGGACTCCATGAACTTGAACTTTCTATACATATAAATGGATTTCTTCTGATGCTTCATCAGTGCTTTAAGGATGACCTTTTGAACTTATTTGTGGCCAAATAGTCTTCGAACTTTGATCTTCTATACAGACTTATGACTTTCAATTGTTGTTTCATCAGTAGAGCAAGGATGACATTTTTTGACAAAAAAAATAATTTCTGACTCCGGATCCCAGGAACTTGAACTTTCTATGCATACATATAGATTCCTTCTTCTGTTTCATCTTTAGTTCAAGTATGGCTTTTGAATATAATTTTGGACAAAGAGTCTTTGATCTTTACATTTAAATTCACACGTATAGGCTTTCGGATGTTATATCAGAAGTTAAAATATGACTTTTGAAAAAAAAAATTCTGCCCATGGATTTCATGAACTTGAACTTTCTATACATTTAAATAGATTCCTTCGGAAGTTTTATTAGTTCTTTAAGGATGACCTTTTGAACTTTTTTGTTGCCAAAGAGTCTTTGAACTTGAATCTTCTATACAGACATTTGACTTTCAGTTGTTTCATTTGTGCAGCAAGGATGACATTTTTTGAAAAATATAAAAATAAAAATTCTGACTCCAGATCCCATGAACTTGAACTTTCTATGCATACACATAGATTCCTTCGTCTGTTTCATCTTTAGTTCAAGTATGGCTTTTTGAATATATTTTTGGACAAAGAGTCTTTGAACTTTACATTTAGATTACTTCGGATGTTCTATTATTTCTTTAAGGATGACCTTTTGAACTTATTTGTGGCCAAAGAGTCTTTGAACTTGAATCTTCTATACAGACATTTTACTTTCAGTTGTTTCATCAGTGGAGCAAGGATGACATTTTTTTACAAAAAAAAAAAAAAAAAAATTCTGACTCCGGATCCCATGAACTTGAACTTTCTATGCATATAGATTCCTTCTTCTGTTTCATCTTTAGTTCAAGTATGGCTTTTTGAATATATTTTTGGACAAAGAGTCTTTGAACTTCAAATTCACACGTATAGGCTTTCGAATGTTTTATCAGAAGTAAAAATATGACTTTTGAAAAAAAAATTCTGCCCATGGATTCCATGAACTTGAACTTTCTATACATTTAAATAGATTTCTTCGGATGTTTTATTAGTTCTTTAAGGATGAACTTTTGAACTTATTTGTGGCCAAATACACTTTGAACTTGAATCGTCTATACAGACTTATGACTTTCAGCTGTTTCATCAGTAGAGCAAGGACGACATTTTTTGACAAAAAAAAAAAAAAAATTTCTGACTCCGGATTCCATGAACTTGAACTTTCTATACATTTAAATAGATTCCTTCTGATGAAGCTGCATCCTTAAAGCAGCTTCATCAGTTCTTTAAGGATGACCTTTTGAACTTATTTGTGGCCAAATAGTCTTTGAACTTAAATCTTCTATACAGACTTAAGACTTTCAGTTGTTTCATCAGTAGTTTCATCAGTAGAGCAAGGATGACATTTTTTGACAAAAATAATATTTTCTGATTCCGGATCCCAGGAACTTGAACTTTCTATGCATACATATAGATTCCTTCTTCTTTTTCATCTTTAATTCAAAGATGGCTTTTTGAATATATTTTTGGACAAAGAGTCTTTGATCTTTACATTCAAATTCACACGTATAGGCTTTCGGATGTTTTATCAGAAGTAAAAATATGACTTTTGAAAAAAAAATTCTGCCCATGGATTCCATGAACTTGAACTTTCTATACATTTAAATAGATTTCTTCGGATGTTTTATTAGTTCTTTAAGGATGAACTTTTGAACTTATTTGTGGCCAAATACACTTTGAACTTGAATCGTCTATACAGACTTATGACTTTCAGCTGTTTCATCAGTAGAGCAAGGACGACATTTTTTGACAAAAAAAAAAAAAATTTCTGACTCCGGATTCCATGAACTTGAACTTTCTATACATTTAAATAGATTCCTTCTGATGAAGCTGCATCCTTAAAGCAGCTTCATCAGTTCTTTAAGGATGACCTTTTGAACTTATTT
This sequence comes from Pseudorasbora parva, assembly GCF_024679245.1. Taxonomy (NCBI): domain Eukaryota; kingdom Metazoa; phylum Chordata; class Actinopteri; order Cypriniformes; family Gobionidae; genus Pseudorasbora; species Pseudorasbora parva. The sequence goes on from NC_090175.1 coordinate 34,170,099, forward strand.
GTGGCCAAATAGTCTTTGAACTTAAATCTTCTATACAGACTCAAGACTTTCAGTTGTTTCATCAGTAGTTTCATCAGTAGAGCAAGGATGACATTTTTTGACAAAAATAATATTTTCTGATTCCGGATCCCAGGAACTTGAACTTTCTATGCATACATATAGATTCCTTCTTCTTTTTCATCTTTAATTCAAAGATGGCTTTTTGAATATATTTTTGGACAAAGAGTCTTTGATCTTTACATTCAAATTCACACGTATAGGCTTTCGGATGTTTTATCAGAAGTAAAAATATGACTTTTGAAAAAAAAAATCCCATGGGTTCCATGAACTTGAACTTTCTATACATTTATATAGATTTCTTCGGATGTTTTATTAGTTCTTTAAGGATGACCTTTTGAACTTATTTGTGGCCAAATAGTCTTTGAACTTGAATCGTCTATACAGACTTTTGACTTTCAGTTGTTTCATCAATAGAGCAAGGATGACATTTTTTGAAAAAAAACAAAATCTGTCTCCGGATCCCATGAACTTGAACTTTCTATGTGTACATAGAGATTCTTTCTTCTTTAGTTCAAGTATGGCTTTTTGAATATATTTTTGGACAAAGAGTCTTTATAGGCTTTTGATTTTTTATCAGAAGTTCAAATATGACTTTTTGAAAAAATGTTGCTGCCCCTAGATTCCATGAACTTGAACTTTCTATACATCTAAATAGATTCCTTCTTATGTTTTATTTGTTCTTCAAGGGTGACCCTTTGATCTTATTCTTGGCCAAATAGTCTTTGAACTTGAACTCTCCATATATACTAATATATTCCTTCTGATGTTTCATCCCAGGTTTAAATGTCTTTTGGAAAAATGTTCTGCCCTTGGATTCCGTGACCTTGAACTTTCTATACATATAAATATATTCCTTCGGATGCTTAATCAGTGCTTTAAGGATGACCTTTTGAACTTATTTGTGGCCAAATAGTCTTCGAACTTTAATCTTCTATACAGACTTATGACTTTCAATTGTTGTTTCATCAGTAGAGCAAGGATGACATTTTTTGACAAAAAAAATAATTTCTGACTCCGGATCCCAGGAACTTGAACTTTCTATGCATACATATGATTCCTTCTTCTGTTTCATCTTTAGTTCAAGTATGGCTTTTTGAATATATTTTTGGACAAAGAGTCTTTGATCTTTACATTCAAATTCACACGTATAGGCTTTCGGATGTTTTATCAGAAGTAAAAATATGACTTTTTAAACATTTTTTGCTGCCCCTAGATTTCATGAACTTGTAACTCTCTATACATATAAAAGGATTTCTTCTGATGCTTCATCAGTGCTTTAAGGAAGACATTTCGAACTTATTTGTGACAAATAGTCTTTGAACTTGAATTATCTATACAGACTTATGACTTTCAGTTGTTTCATCAGTGGAGCAAGAATGCCAATTTTTTTACAAAAAAAAAAAAAAAAAAATTCTGACTCCGGATCCCATGAACTTGAACTTTCTATACATATAAATAGATTCCTTCTTATCCTTCATCAGTGCTTTAAGGATGACCTTTTGAACTTATTGTGGCCAAATAGTCTTTGAACTTGAATCGTCTATACAGACTTATGACTTTCAGTTGTTTCATCAGTAGAGCAATGATGACAATTTTTGACAGAAAAAATAATTTCTGACTCCGGATCCCATGAACTTGAACTTTCTATACATTTAAATAGATTCTTCCTGATGTTTTATTAGTTCTTCATGGATGACCTTTTGATCTAATTCTTGGCAAAATAGTCTTTGAACTTGAACTCTCTATGTATACCATCTGATTTTTCACGTATACCTTCTGATATTCCTCGTGATGTTTCATCCCAAGTTCAAATATGTCTTTTGAAAAAAAAATTCTGCCCATGGATTCCATGAACTTGAACTTTCTATACATTTAAATAGATTCCTTCTGATGAAGCTGCATCCTTAAAGCAGCTTCATCAGTTCTTTAAGGATGACCTTTTGAACTTATTTGTGGCCAAATAGTCTTTGAACTTAAATCTTCTATACAGACTTAAGACTTTCAGTTGTTTCATCAGTAGTTTCATCAGTAGAGCAAGGATGACATTTTTTGACAAAAATAATATTTTCTGATTCCGGATCCCAGGAACTTGAACTTTCTATGCATACATATAGATTCCTTCTTCTTTTTCATCTTTAATTCAAAGATGGCTTTTTGAATATATTTTTGGACAAAGAGTCTTTGATCTTTACATTCAAATTCACACGTATAGGCTTTCGGATGTTTTATCAGAAGTAAAAATATGACTTTTGAAAAAAAAAATCCCATGGGTTCCATGAACTTGAACTTTCTATACATTTATATAGATTTCTTCGGATGTTTTATTAGTTCTTTAAGGATGACCTTTTGAACTTATTTGTGGCCAAATAGTCTTTGAACTTGAATCGTCTATACAGACTTTTGACTTTCAGATGTTTCATCAATAGAGCAAGGATGACATTTTTTGAAAAAAAACAAAATCTGTCTCCGGATCCCATGAACTTGAACTTTCTATGTGTACATAGAGATTCTTTCTTCTTTAGTTCAAGTATGGCTTTTTGAATATATTTTTGGACAAAGAGTCTTTATAGGCTTTTGATTTTTTATCAGAAGTTCAAATATGACTTTTTGAAAAAATGTTGCTGCCCCTAGATTCCATGAACTTGAACTTTCTATACATCTAAATAGATTCCTTCTGATGTTTTATTTGTTCTTCAAGGGTGACCCTTTGATCTTATTCTTGGCCAAATAGTCTTTGAACTTGAACTCTCCATATATACTAATATATTCCTTCTGATGTTTCATCCCAGGTTTAAATGTCTTTTGGAAAAATGTTCTGCCCCTGGATTCCGTGACCTTGAACTTTCTATACATATAAATATATTCCTTCGGATGCTTAATCAGTGCTTTAAGGATGACCTTTTGAACTTATTTGTGGCCAAAAAGTCTTCGAACTTTAATCTTCTATACAGACTTATGACTTTCAATTGTTGTTTCATCAGTAGAGCAAGGATGACATTTTTTGACAAAAAAAATAATTTCTGACTCCGGATCCCAGGAACTTGAACTTTCTATGCATACATATGATTCCTTCTTCTGTTTCATCTTTAGTTCAAGTATGGCTTTTTGAATATATTTTTGGACAAAGAGTCTTTGATCTTTACATTCAAATTCACACGTATAGGCTTTCGGATGTTTTATCAGAAGTAAAAATATGACTTTTTAAACATTTTTTGCTGCCCCTAGATTTCATGAACTTGTAACTCTCTATACATATAAAAGGATTTCTTCTGATGCTTCATCAGTGCTTTAAGGAAGACATTTCGAACTTATTTGTGACAAATAGTCTTTGAACTTGAATTATCTATACAGACTTATGACTTTCAGTTGTTTCATCAGTGGAGCAAGAATGCCAATTTTTTTACAAAAAAAAAAAAAAAAAATTCTGACTCCGGATCCCATGAACTTGAACTTTCTATACATATAAATAGATTCCTTCTTATCCTTCATCAGTGCTTTAAGGATGACCTTTTGAACTTATTGTGGCCAAATAGTCTTTGAAATTGAATCGTCTATACAGACTTATGACTTTCAGTTGTTTCATCAGTAGAGCAATGATGACAATTTTTGACAGAAAAAATAATTTCTGACTCCGGATCCCATGAACTTGAACTTTCTATACATTTAAATAGATTCTTCCTGATGTTTTATTAGTTCTTCATGGATGACCTTTTGATCTAATTCTTGGCAAAATAGTCTTTGAACTTGAACTCTCTATGTATACCTTCTGATTTTTCACGTATACCTTCTGATATTCCTCGTGATGTTTCATCCCAAGTTCAAATATGTCTTTTGGAAAAATGTTCTGCCCTTGGATTCCATAAACTTGAACTTTCTATACATATAAATTAGATTCCTTCTGATGCTTCATCAGTGCTTTAAGGATGACCTTTTGAACTTATTTGTGGCCAAATAGTCTTTGAACTTGAATCTTCTATACAGACTTATGACTTTCAGTTGATTCATCATTAGAGCAGGGATGACTTTTTTTTGACAGAAAAAATAATTTCTGACTCAGGATCCCATGAACTTGAACTTTCTATGCATACATATATATTCCTTCTTCTGTTTCATCTGTAGTTCAAGTATGGCTTTTTGAACATAGTTTTGGACAAAGAGTTTAAAAGACTTTAAATTTAATTTCACACCTATGGGCTTTCGGATTTGGCCACCAATAAGTTAAAAAGGGTCATCCTTGAACCACTGATGAAGTATCAGAAGAAGTCTGAGAGTCCCAAAACTGTAACTGTCTAAACATTCATACATTTAGATAATACATTAGCTAGAAAATGTTCCATATTTAACTACTGAATATATTTCTTGAACCTTCTGTGGAATAAGAATTAGTCAGAATCCACATCAATTGCATTTCAATCCTGTACGTCGAATGTGGAATCCTGTTAAAGGCAATGCATAAAATTAATGCGTTTAACATTGAAGAGTTTAGGGCTTTTGCATTTCATTGCTTTGCATTACACGAAAAAAAAAAACGAAAAAAAAAAAACGAAAAGAATACGAAAAAAACTCGTGCACTGAAGACTTTTGCATGCAATGTATAAAAACCTTTTTTGCATTGAAGAAATCAGAGCATTTACATTGCACTGAAATAGAACTCGTTGCGCATTGAAGAAATAAGTACTTTTTCATTGCATTGCATGAAATAACTCGTTGTGCACTGAATATATTTTACATTGCATTGCACCTAAAAGAACTCGTTGGGCAATGAATATATTAGCGATTTTGCATTGCATTGCATAAAATAACTCGTTGCGCATTGAAGTAGCGCTTTTGCATTGCATATAAGAATTCAGGGTGCAATGAAAAGATTAGTGCTTTTGCATTGCATACGAAAAAACTCGTACATTGAAGCAAAAAAAAACCTTTGTGCATTGAAAAAAATAGTGCTTTTGCATTGCATATATTAGAATTCGCGATGCATTGTGAAGAGATAAGTGTTTTTGCATTGCGTTGCATGAAATAACTCGTTGTGCATTGAAGATATTAGCGCTTTTGCATTTGCATACGAAAAAATTATTGTTTTTGCATTGCATTGCATTGCATTGCATTGCATACGAAAAAAAGTTAAATAAGGAGATTAAAGCTTTTGCATTGCATTGCATATAAGAAGTCGTTGTGCAGAAAGAGTTAGTGCTTTTGCAATTACATTGCATATAAAGAACTAGTTGCGCATTGAAGAAATAAGTGCTTCTGCATTGCATAGAAAAAAGTTGTGCAATGACGCGATTAATGTTTTTATTGCATTGCATACGAAAAAACTTGTGCACTGGGGAGATTAGTGCTTTTGTATCGCACTGCATACGAAAAAACTTGTGCACTGAGGAGATTAAGTGCATGCAAAAACTTACTGTGCATCGAAGAGATAGTGTTTTGCATTGCATAAAAAACTCGTTGTGCATTGCGATAGCGCTTTTGAATTGCATTGCATATAACAACTGTTGAGCATTGAAGAAATAAGTGATTTTGCATTGCATATCGGGGTGCAAAGAAGAGATTAATGCTTTTCATTGCTTTGCATTGCATTGCACAACGAAAAACTCGTGCATTGAAGATTTTGCATGCATACAAAAACTACTTTTGTATGAATAAATTGTGCTTTTGCATTGCATTGCATAAAGAACTCGTTGTGCAGAAAGAGATTTGTGCTTTTGCATTAGAAAAAATCTCATGCAATGACGCGATTAATGACTTTACATTGCATTGCATACGAAAAAACGTGTTCAATGAGGAGATTAAAGCTTTTGCATTGCATTGAACTCGCCATGCATTGAATATATTAGCGCTTTTGCATTCATTGCATATAACAACTCGTTGCGCATTGAAGAAATAAGTGATTTTGCATTGCATTGCATTTGCTGTGCAAAGAACAGATTAATGCTTTTCCATTGCTGTGCATTGCATTGCATAACGAAAAACTCGTGCATTGAAGATTTTGCATGCATACAAAAACTATTTGTGTATGAATAAATTGTGCTTTTGCATTGCATTGCATAGAAAAAAGTTGTGCAATGACGCAATTAATGATTTTACATTGCATTCCATACGAATTGCATTGCATATAAAGAACTAGTTGCGCATTGAAGAAATAAGTGCTTTTGCATTGCATAGAAAAAAGTTGTGCAATAACGCAATTAATGATTTTACATTGCATTGCAACTTGTGCACTGGGGAGATTAGTGCTTTTGCATTGCACTGCATACGAAAAAACTTGTGCACTGAGGAGATTAAGTGGTTTTGCATTGCATGCAAAAACTTGCTGTGCATCGAAGAGATAGTGTTTTGCATTGCATAAAAAACTCGTTGTGCATTGAAGATAGCGTTTTTGAATTGCATTTATGCATATAAGAACTCGTTGGGCATTGAAGAAATAAGTGGTTTTTGCATTGCATTCTATTGCATAAAGAACTCGTTGTGCAGAAAGAGATTAGTGCTTTTGCATTGCATTGCATATATAAGAACTAGTTGCGCATTGAAGAAATAAAGTGCTTTTGCATTGCATACGAAAAAACTTGTGCACTGGGGAGATTAGTGCTTTTGCATTGCATTGCGTATGAAAAAACTTGTGCACTGAGGAGATTAGTGCATTTGCATTGCATTGCATGCAAAAACTTGCTGTGCATCGATGATTGATCGAAGATTGAAGCATTGATAGTGCTTTTGCATTGCATAAAAAAACTCGTGCACTGAAGATAGCGCTTTTGCATTGCATTGCATATAAGATTAAAGCTTTTCATTGCTTTGAACTCGTCATGCATTGAAGATATTAGCGCTTTGGCATTGCATTACATATAAGAACTCGTTGCCATTAAAGAAATAAGTGATTTTGCATTGCAAAGCATGCAAATACTTGTTGTGCATCGAAGAGATAGTTCTTTCGCATTGAATAAAAAACTCGTTGTGCACTGAAGATATCGCTTTTATATTGCATTGCATATAAGACTCGTTGAGCATTGAAGAAATAGCGATTTTTGCATTGCAGCGATCTGTGCAAAGAAGAGATTTATGCTTTTTCATTGCTTTACATTGCATTGCATAACGAAAAACTCGTGAATTGAAGATTTTGCATGCATGCATACAAAAACAATTTGTGCATTGAATAAATTGTACTTTTGCATTGCATAAAGAACTCGTTGTGCACAGAAAGAGATTAGAATTAGAATTAGCATTAGAATCAAGCTCATGCAATGACGCGTTTAATGATTTTAATTGCATTGCATACGAAAAAACTTGTTCAGTGAGGAGATTAAAGCTTTTGCATTGCTTTGAACTCGTCATGCATTGAAGATATTAGCGCTTTGGCATTGCATTACATATAAGAACTCGTTGCCATTAAAGAAATAAGTGATTTTGCATTGCATTGCATATCGCTGTGCAAAGAAGAGATTAATGCTTTTCCATTGCTGTGCGTTGCATTGAATAACGAAAAGCTCGTGAATTGAAGATTTTGCATGCATGCATACAAAAACTATTTTTGTATGAATAAATTGTGCTTTTGCATTGCATTACATAAAGAACTCGTTGTGCAGAAAGAGATTTGTGCTTTTGCATTAGAAAAAATCTCATGCAATGACGCGATTAATGACTTTACATTGCATTGCATATGAAAAAACGTGTTCAATGAGGGATTAAAGCTTTTGCATTGCATTGAACTCGCCATGCATTGAATATATTAGCGCTTTTGCATTCATTGCATATAACAACTCGTTGCGCATTGAAGAAATAGGTGATTTTTGCTTTGCATTGCAGCGATCTTTGCAAAGAAGAGATTTGCATGCATGCATAAAAAAACAATTTGTGCATTGAAAAAATTGTACTTTTGCATTGCATTGCATAAAGAACTCGTTGTGCACAGAAAGAGATTAAGTGCTTTTGCATTAGAAACAGCTCATGCAATAATGATTTTAATTGCATTGCATACGAAAACACTTGTTCAGTGAGGAGATTAAAGCTTTGCATTGCATTGAACTCGTCATGCATTAAAAATATTAGCGCTTTTGCATTGCATATAAGAGCTCGTTGCCATTAAAGAAACAAGTGATTTTGCATTGCATTGCATATTGCTGTACAAAGAACAGATTAATGCTTTTCCATTGCTGTGCATTGCATTGCATAACGAAAAACTCGTGCATTGAAGATTTTGCATGCATACAAAAACTATTTGTGTATGAATAAATTGTGCTTTTGCATTGCATTGCATAAATAACTCATTGTTCAGAAAGAGATTAGTGCTTTTGCAAAAGAAAAAATCTCATGCAATGACGCGATTAAATGACTTTACATTGCGCATTCGAAAAAACGTGTTCAATGAGGAGATTAAAGCTTTTGCATTGCATTGAACTCGCCATGCATTGAAGATATTAGCGCTTTCGCATATGCATATAAAATATTAGCGCTTTTGCATTGCAAAACATATAAGAACTCATTACCATTAAAGAAATAAGTGATTTTGCATTGCATAGCATATCGCTGTGCAAAGAACAGAATAATGATTTTCCATTACTGTGCATTGCATTGCATAACGAAAAACTCGTGCATTGAAGATTTTGCATGCATACAAAAACTATTTGTGTATGAATAAATTGTGCTTTTGCATTGCATAAAGAAAGAACTCGTTGTGCAGAAAGAGATTAGTGCTTTTGCATTAGAAAAAATCTCATGAAATGACGCGCTAAGACTTTACATTGCATTGCATACGAAAAAACGTGTTCAATGAGGAGATTAAAGCTTTTGCATTGCATTGCACTCGCCATGCATTGAATATATTAGCGCTTTTGCATTCATTGCATATAAGAACTCGTGCGCATTGAAGAAATTAGTGCTTTTTTGCATTGCATTGCATTGCACAAAGAACGCGTTGTGCAGAGAGATTAGTGCTTTTGCATTGCATTGCATATATAAAAAACTAGTTGCGCATTGAAGAAGTGCTTTTGCATTGCATAGAAAAAAGCTCGTGCAATGACGCGATTAATGATTTTACATTGCATTGCATACGAAAAAATTGTGCACTGATGATATTAGTGCATTTGCATTGCATTGCATGCAAAAACTTGTTGTGCATCGAAGAGATAGTGCTTTTGCATTGCATAAAAAACTCGTGCACTGAAGATAACGCTTTTGCATTGCATTGCATATAGAACTCGTTGAGCATTGAAGAAATAAGTAATTTTTGCAATGCATTGCAGCGATCTGTACAAAGAAGAGATTTATGCTTTTTCATTGCTTTGCATTGCATTGCATAACGAAAAACTCGTGAATTGAAGATTTTGCATATGCATGCATACAAAAACAATTTGTGCATTGAATAAATTGTAGTTGCATTGCATTGCATAAAGAACTCGTTGTGCACAGAAAGAGATTAAGTGCTTTTGCATTAGAAACAAGCGATTAATGATTTTAATTGCATTGCATACGAAAAAACTTGTTCAGTGAGGAAATTAAACCTTTTGCATTGCTTTGAAGTCATGCATTGAAGATATTAGCGCTTTGGCATTGCATTGTATAAGAACTCGTTGCCATTAAAGAAATAAGTGATTTTGCATTGCATTGCATATCGCTGTGCAAAGAACAGATTAATGCTTTTTCATTGCTGTGCATTCCATTGCATACGAAAATACGAATTCAAATTCACACGTATACTCTGGATTCCATGAACTTGAACTTTCTATACATTTAGATAGATTCCTTCGGATGATTTATTAGTTCTTTAAGGATGACCTTTTTAACTTATTTGTGGCCAAATAGTCTCTGAACTTGAATCTTCAATACAGACTTATGACTTTCAGTTGTTTCATCAGTAGAGCGAGGATGACATTTTTTGACAAAAAAAAAAAAAAAAAAAAAAACATTCCGACTCCGGATCCCATGAACTTGAACGTTCTATTCATGCATATGGATTCCTTCTTCTGTTTCATCTTTAGATAAAGTATGACTTTTTGAATATATTTTTGGACAAAGAGTCTTTGAACTTTACATTCAAATTCACACGTATAAGCTTTCGGATGTTTTATCAGAAGTTAAAATGTGACTTTTAAAAAAAAAAATCTGCCCATGGATTCCATGAACTTGAACTTTCTATACATTTAAATAGATTCCTTCGGATGCTTTATTAGCTCTTTAAGGATGAACTTTTGAACTTATTTGTGGCCAAAGAGTCTTTGAACTTGAATCTTCTATACAGATATTTGACTTTCAGTTGTTTCATCAGTAGAGCAAGGATGACATTTTTTTACAAAAAAAAAAAAAAAAAATTATGACTCCGGATCCCATGAACTTGAACTTTCTATACACATAAATAGATTCTTTCTGAGGCTTCATCAGTGCTTTAAGGATGACCTATTAAACTTATTTGTGGCCAAATAGTCTTTGAACTTGAATCTTCTATACAGACTTTTGACTTTAATTTGTTTCATCAGTAGAGCAAGAATGACATTTTTTGACAAAAAAAAAAAAGATTATTTCTGACTACAGATCCCAGGAACTTGAACTTTCTATGCATACATATTGATTCCTTCTTCTGTTTCGTCTTTAGTTCAAGTATGGCTTTTGAATATATTTTTGGACAAATAGTCTTTGATCTTTACATTTAAATTCACACATATAGGCTTTCGGATGTTATATCAGAAGTTAAAATATGACTTTTGAAAAAAATAAACATTCTGCCCATTGATTCCATTAACTTGAACTTTCTATACATTTAAATAAATTCCTTTGGATGTTTTATTAGTTCTTTAATGATGAACTTTTGAACTCATTTGTGGCCAAAGAGTCTTTGAACTTGAATCTTCTATACAGACATTTGACTTTCAGTTGTTTCATCAGTGGAGCAAGGATGACATTTTTTGACAAAAAAAAAAAAAATTCTGACTCCGGATCCCATGAACTTGAACTTTCTTTACACATTAATAGATTCTTTCTGAGGCTTCATCAGTGCTTTAAGGATGACCTATTAAACTTATTTGTGGCCAAATAGTCTTTGAACTTGAATCTTCTATACAGACGTATGACTTTCAGTTGTTTTATCAGTAGAGCAAGGATGAAATTTTTTGACAAAAAAAATAATTTCTATAAAAAAGAATAGACTTCAGGTCCCATGAACTTGAACTTTCTATGCATACATATAGATTCCTTCTTCTGTTTCATCTTTAGTTCAAATATGGCTTTTTGAATATATTTTTGCACAAAGAGTCTTTGATCTTTACATTTAAATTCACACGTATAGGCTTTCGGATGTTATATCAGAAGTTAAAAAATGACTTTTGAAAAAAAAAAAATCTGCCCATGGATTCCATGAACTTGATCTTTCTATACATTTAAATATATTCCTTCGGAAGTTTTATTAGTTCTTTAAGGATGACCTTTTGAACTTCTTTGTGGCCAAAGAGTCTTTGAACTTGAATCTTCTATACAGGCATTTGACTTTCAGTTGTTTCATCAGTAGAGCAAGGATGACATTTTTTTACAAAAAAAAAAAAAAAAATCGGACTCTGGATCCCATGAACTTGAACTTTCTTTACACATGAAGAGATTCTTTCTGAGGCTTCATCAGTGCTTTAAGGATGACCTTTTGAACTTATTTGTGGCCAAAGAGTCTTTGAACTTGTATCTTCTATAAAGACATTTGATTTTCAGTTGTTTCGTCAGTGGAGCAAGGATGACATTTTTTTACAAAAAAAAAAAAAAAAAATTCTGACTCAGGATATCTTGAACTTGAAGTTTCTATACACATATATATTCTTTCTGAGGCTTCATCAGTGCTTTAAGGATGACCTATTAAACTTATTTGTGGCCAAATAGTCTTTGATCTTGAATCTTCTATACAGACTTATGACTTTCAGTTGTTTCATCAGTAGAGCAAGGATGACATTTTTTGAAAAAAACAAAAACAAATTCTTACTCCGGATCCCATGAACTTGAACTTTCTATGCATACACATAGATTCCTTCTTCTGTTTCTCTTTAGTTCAAGTATGACTTTTAGAATATATTTTTGGACAAAGAGTCTTTGAATTTTACATTCAAATTCACATGCATAGGCTTTCGGATTTTGTATCAGAAGTTAAAATATGACTTTTGAAAAAAAATTCTGCCCATGGATTTCATGAACTTGAACTTTCTATACATTTAAATAGATTCCTTTGGATGTTTTATTAGCTCTTTAAGGATGAACTTTTGAACTTATTTGTGGCCAAAGAGTCTTTGAACTTGAATCTTCTATACAGGCATTTGACTTTCAGTTGTTTCATCAGTAGAGCAAGGATGACATTTTTTTACAAAAAAAAAAAAAAATATCGGACTCTGGATCCCATGAACTTGAACTTTCTTTACACATAAAGAGATTCTTTCTGAGGCTTCATCAGTGCTTTAAGGATGACCTTTTGAACTTATTTGTGGCCAAAGAGTCTTTGAACTTGTATCTTCTATAAAGACATTTGATTTTCAGTTGTTTCATCAGTGGAGCAAGGATGACATTTTTTTACAAAAAAAAAAAAAAAAAATTCTGACTCAGGATATCTTGAACTTGAAAATTCTATACACATATATATTCTTTCTGAGGCTTCATCAGTGCTTTAAGGATGACCTATTAAACTTATTTGTGGCCAAATAGTCTTTGATCTTGAATCTTCTATACAGACTTATGACTTTCAGTTGTTTCATCAGTAGAGCAAGGATGACATTTTTTGATAAAAAAAATATTTTCTGACTCCGGATCCCATGAACTTGAACTTTCTATGCATACATATAGATTCCTTCTTCTGTTTCATCTTTAGTTCAATATGACTTTTTGAATATATTTTTGGACAAAGAGTCTTTGAACTTTACATTCAAATTCACACGTATAGGCTTTCGGATGTTTTATCAGAAGTTAAAATATGAGTTTTGAAAAAAAAAAAATCTGCCCACGGATTCCATGAACTTGAACTTTCTATACATTTAAATAGATTACTTCGGATGTTTTATCAGTTCTTTAAGGATGACCTTTTGAACTTATTTGTGGCCAAATAGTCTTTGAACTTGAATCTTCTATACAGACTTATGACTTTCAGTTGTTTCATCAGTAGAGCAAGGATGACATTTTTTGATAAAAAAGAATATTTTCTGACTCCGGATCCCATGATCTTGAACTTTCTATGCATACATATAGATTCCTTCTTCTGTTTCATCTATAGTTCAAGTATGACTTTTAGAATATATTTTTCGACAAAGAGTCTTTGAAATTTAAATTTACATGTATAAGCTTTCCGATTTTTTATCAGAAGTTCAAATATGACTTTTGAAAAAAAAAAATCTGCCCACGGATTCCATGAACTTGAACTTTCTATACGTTTAAATAGATTCCTTTGGATGTTTTCTTAGCTCTTTAAGGATGACCTTTTGAACTTATTTGTGGCCAAAGAGTCCTCGAACTTGAATCTTCTATACAGACATTTGACTTTCAGTTGTTTCATCAGTGGAGCAAGGATGACATTTTTTTACAAAAAAAAAAAAAAAATTCGGACTCTAGATCCCATGAACTTGAACTTTCTTTACACATAAAGAGATTCTTTCTGAGGCTTCATCAGTGCTTTAAGGATGACCTTTTGAACTTATTTGTGGCCAAATAGTCTTTGAACTTGAATCTTCTATATAGACTTATGACTTTCAGTTGTTTCATCAGTAGTGCAATGATGACATTTTTTGACAAAAAAAATATTTTCTGACTCCGGATCCCATGAACTTGAACCTTCTAAGCATACATATAGATTCCTTCTTCTGTTTCATCTTTAGTTCAAGTATGACTTTTTCAATATATTTTTGGACAAAGAGTCTTTGAAATTTAAATTTACATGTATAGGCTTTCCGATATTTTATCAGAAGTTAAAATAAGACTTTTGAAAAAAATAAAATCTGCCCATGGATTCCATGAACTTGAACTTTCTATACATTTAAACAGATTACTTCGGATGCTTTATAAATTCATAAGGATGACCTTTTGAACTTTTTTTGTGGCCAAAGAGTCTTTGAACTTGAATCTTTTATACAGACTTTTGACTCTCAGTTGTTTCATCAGTAGAGCAAGGATGACATTTTCTTGACAAAAAAAAAAAAAAATTCTGACTCCGGATCCCATGAACTTGAACTTTCTATGCATACATATAGATTCCTTCGCCTGTTTCATCTTTAGTTCAAGTATGACTTTTAGAATATATTTTTGGACAAAGAGTCTTTGAACTTTACATTCAAATTCACATGTATAGGCTTTCGGATGTTCTATCAGAAGTTAAAATATGACTTTTGAAAAAAAATTCTGCCCATGAATTTCATGAACTTGAACTTTCTATACATTTAAATAGATTCCTTTGGATGTTTTATTAGCTCCTTAAGGATGACCTTTTGAACTTATTTGTGGCCAAAGAGTCTCTGAACTTGAATCTTCTATACAGATATTTGACTTTCAGTTGTTTCATCAATAGAGCAATGATGACATTTTTTGACAAAAAAAATATTTTCTGACTCCGGATCCCATGAACTTGAACCTTCTAAGCATACATATAGATTCCTTCTTCTGTTTCATCTTTAGTTCAAGTATGACTTTTTCAATATATTTTTGGACAAAGAGTCTTTGAAACTTAAATTTACATGTATAGGCTTTCCGATTTTTTATCAGAAGTTCAAATATGACTTTTTGAAGATTTTTTGCTTCCCCTATATTCCTTGAACTTGAACTTTCTATACATTTAAATAGATTCCTTCTGATGTTTTATTAGTTCTTCAAGGATGACCTTTTGATCTTATTCTTGGCTAAATAGTCTTTGAACTTGAGCTCTCTATATATACTAATATAGTCCTTATGATGTTTCATCCCAAGTTCAAATATGACTTTTGGCAAAATGTTCTGACCCTAGATTCCATGAACTTGAACTTTCTATACATATAAATAGATTCCTTCGGATGCTTCATCAGTGCTTTAAGGATGACCTTTTGAACTTATTTGTGGCCAAATAGTCTTTGAACTTGAATCTTCTATACAGACTTATGACTTTCAGTTGTTTCATCAGTAGAGCACCATGACATTTTTTGACAAAAAAAAATATTTTCTGCCCCTAGATTCCATGAACTTGAACTTACTATGCATACATATAGATTCCTTCTTCTGTTTCATCTTTCGTTCAAGTATGGCTTTTTGAATATATTTTTGGACAAAGAGTCTTTGATCTTTACATTTAAATTCACAAGTATATGCTTTCGGATGTTATATCAGAAGTTAAAATATGACTTTTGGAAAAAAAAAATTCTGCCCATGGATTCCATGAACTTGAACTTTCTATACATTTAAATAGATTCCTTCTGATGTTTTATTAGTTCTTGAAGGATGACCTTTTAATCTTATTCTTGCCTAAATAGTCTTTGAACTTGAACTCTCTATATATACTGATATAGTCCTTATGATGTTTCATCCCAAGTTCAAATATGACTTTTGGCAAAATGTTCTGACCCTAGATTCCATGAACTTGAACTTTCTATACATATAAATAGATTCCTTTGGATATTTTATTAGTTCTTTAAGGATGACCTTTTGAACTTATTTGTGGCCAAAGAGTCTTTGAACTTGAATCTTCTATACAGACATTTGACTTTCAGTTGTTTCATCAGTGGAGCAAGGATGACATTTTTTGACCAAAAAAAAAAAAAAAATTCTGACTCCGGATCCCATGAACTTGAACTTTCTATACACATAAATAGATTCTTTCTGAGGGTTCATCAGTGCTTTAAGGATGACCTATTAAACTTATTTGTGGCCAAATAGTCTTTGAACTTGAATCTTCTATACAGACTTATGACTTTCAGTTGTTTCATCAGTAGAGCAACGATGACATTTTTTGACAAAAAATTTTTTTTTCTGCCCCTAGATTCCATGAACTTGAACTTACTGTGCATACATATAGATTCCTTCTTCTGTTTCATCTTTCATTCAAGTATGGCTTTTTGAATATATTTTTGGACAAAGAGTCTTTGATCTTTACATTTAAATTCACACGTATAGGCTTTCGGATGTTATATCAGAAGTTAAAATATGACTTTTGAAAAAAAAATTCTGCCCATGGATTCCGTGAACTTGAACTTTCTATACATTTAAATAGATTCCTTCTGAAGTTTTATTAGTTCTATAAGGATGACCTTTTGAACTTTTTTGTGGCCAAATAGTCTTTGAACTTGAATCTTCTATACAGACATATGACTTTCAGTTGTTTCATCAGTGCAGCAAGGATGACATTTTTTGAAAAAAACAAAAACAAATTCTGACTCCGGATCCCATGAACTTGAACTTTCTATGCATACACATAGATTCCTTCGTCTGTTTCATCTTTAGTTAATGTATGGCTTTTTGAATATATTTTTGGACAAAGAGTCTTTGAACTTTACATTCAAATTCACACGTTTAAGCTTTCGGATGTTTTATCAGAAGTTAAAATGTGACTTTTGAAAAAAAAAAATCTGCCCATGGATTCCATGAATTTGAAATTTCTATACATTTAAATAGATTCCTTCGGATGCTTTATTAGTTCTTTAAGTATGACCTTTTGAACTTCTTTGTGGCCAAAGAGTCTTTGAACTTGAATCTTTTATACAGACATTTGACTTTCAGTTGTTTCATCAGTGGAGCAAGGATGACATTTTTTGACAAAATAAATAAATAATTTCTATAAAAAATAATAGACTTCGGGTCCCATGAACTTGAACTTTCTATGCATACATATAGATTCCTTCTTCTGTTTCATCTTTACAGAAGTTCAAGTATGGCTTTTTGAATATATTTTTGGACAAAGAGTCTTTGAACTTTACATTCAAATTCACACGTATAAGCTTTCGGATGTTTAATCAGAAGTTAAAATGTGACTTTTGAAAAAAAAAAAATCTGCCCATGAACTTGAACTTTCTATAAATTTAACTAGATTCCTTCGGATGCTTTATTAGTTCTTTAAGAATGACCTTTAGAACTTCTTTGTGGCCAAAGAGTCTTTGAACTTGAATCTTTTTACAGACTTTTGACTTTCAGTTGTTTCATCAGTGGAGCAAGGATGACATTTTTTTACAAAAAAAAAAAAAAAATTCGGACTCTGGATCCCATGAACTTGAACTTTCTTTATACATAAAGAGATTCTTTCTGAGGCTTCATCAGTGCTTTAAGGATGACCTTTTGAACTTATTTGTGGCGAAAGAGTCTTTGAACTTGTATCTTCAATAAAGACATTTGATTTTCAGTTGTTTCATCAGTGGAGCAAGGATGACATTTTTTTACAAAAAAAAAAAAAAAATTCTGACTCAGGATATCATGAACTTGAAGTTTCTATACACATATATATTCTTTCTGAGGCTTCATCAGTGCTTTAAGGATGACCTATTAAACTTATTTGTGGCCAAATAGTCTTTGATCTTGAATCTTCTATACAGACTTATGACTTTCAGTTGTTTCATCAGTAGAGCAAGGATGACATTTTTTGATAAAAAAGAATATTTTCTGACTCCGGATCCCATGATCTTGAACTTTCTATGCATACATATAGATTCCTTCTTCTGTTTCATCTATAGTTCAAGTATGACTTTTAGAATATATTTTTCGACAAAGAGTCTTTGAAATTTAAATTTACATGTATAGGCTTTCCGATTTTTTATCAGAAGTTCAAATATGACTTTTGAAAAAAAAAATCTGCCCACGGATTCCATGAACTTGAACTTTCTATACATTTAAATAGATTCCTTTCGATGTTTTATTAGCTCTTTAAGGATGACCTTTTGAACTTATTTGTGGCCAAAGAGTCCTCGAACTTGAATCTTCTATACAGACATTTGACTTTCAGTTGTTTCATCAGTGGAGCAAGGATGACATTTTTTTACAAAAAAAAAAAATGTTCTGACTCCGGATCCCAGGAACTTGAACTTTCTATTCATGCATATAGATTCCTTCTTCTGTTTTATCTTTAGTTAAAGTATGGCTTTTTGAATGTATTTTTGGACAAAGAGTCTTTGAACTTTACATTCAAATTCACACGTATAAGCTTTCGGATGTTTTATCAGAAGTTAAAATAAGACTTTTGAAAAAAAAAAAATCTGCCCATGGATTCCATGAACTTGAACTTTCTATACATTTAAATAGATTACTTCGGATTCTTTATAAGTTCATAAGGATGACCTTTTAAACTTTTTTTGTGGCCAAAGAGTCTTTGAACTTGAATCTTTTATACAGACTTTTGACTCTCAGTTGTTTCATCAGTAGAGCAAGGATGACATTTTTTGACAAAAAAAAAAAAAAAATTCTGACTCCGGATCCCATGAACTTGAACTTTCTATGCATACATATAGATTCCTTCGCCTGTTTCATCTTTAGTTCAAGTATGACTTTTAGAATATTTTTTTGGAAAAAGAGTCTTTGAACTTTACATTCAAATTCACATGTATAGGCTTTCGGATGTTGTATCAGAAGTTAAAATATGACTTTTGAAAAAAAATTCTGCCCATGAATTTCATGAACTTGAACTTTCTATACATTTAAATAGATTCCTTTGGATGTTTTATTAGCTCTTTAAGGATGACCTTTTGAACTTATTTGTGGCCAAAGAATCTTTGAACTTGAATCTTCTATACAGATAATTGACTTTCAGTTGTTTCATCAGTAGAGCAATGATGACATTTTTTTAACAAAAAAAATATTTTCTGACTCCGGATCCCATGAACTTGCACGTTCTAAGCATACATATAGATTCCTTCTTCTGTTTCATCTTTAGTTCAAGTATGACTTTTTCAATATATTTTTGGACAAAGAGTCTTTGAAATTTAAATTTACATGTATAGGCTTTCCGATTTTTTATCAGAAGTTCAAATATGACTTTTTGAAGATTTTTTGCTTCCCCTATATTCCACGAACTTGAACTTTCTATACATTTAAATAGATTCCTTCTGATGTTTTGTTAGTTCTTCAAGGATGACCTTTAGATCTTATTTTTGGCTAAATAGTCTTTGAACTTGAGCTCTCTATATATACTAATATAGTCCTTATGATGTTTCATCCCAAGTTCAAATTTGACTTTTGGCAAAATGTTCTGACCCTAGATTCCATGAACTTGAACTTTCTATACATTTAAATAGATTCCTTCGGATGATTTATTAGTTCTTTAAGGATGACCTTTTGAACTTATTTGTGGCCAAAGAGTCTTTGAACTTGAATCTTTTATACAGACATTTGACTTTCAGTTGTTTCATCAGTGGAGCAAGGATGACATTTTTTGACAAAAAAAATATTTTCTGACTCCGGATCCCATGAACTTGCACGTTCTAAGCATACATATAGATTCCTTCTTCTGTTTCATCTTTAGTTCAAGTATGACTTTTTCAATATATTTTTGGACAAAGAGTCTTTGAAATTTAAATTTACATGTAAAGGCTTTCCGATTTTTTATCAGAAGTTCAAATATGACTTTTTGAAGATTTTTTGCTTCCCCTATATTCCATGAACTTGAACTTTCTATACATTTAAATAGATTCCTTCTGATGTTTTGTTAGTTCTTCAAGGATGACCTTTTGATCTTATTCTTGGCTAAAGAGTCTTTGAACTTGAGCTCTCTATATATACTAATATAGTCCTTATGATGTTTCATCCCAAGTTCAAATATGACTTTTGGCAAAATGTTCTGACCCTAGATTCCATGAACTTGAACGTTCTATACATATAAATAGATTCCTTCGGATGCTTCATCAGTGCTTTAAGGATGACCTTTTGAACTTATTTGTGGCCAAATAGTCTTTGAACTTGAATCTTCTTTCCAGACTTATGACTTTCAGTTGTTTCATCAGTGGAGCAAGGATGACATTTTTTTACAAAAAAAAAAAAAAAAAAAAACCGGACTCTGGATCCCATGAACTTGAACTTTCTTTACACATAAAGAGATTCTTCCTGAGGCTTCATCAGTGCTTTAAGGATGACCTTTTGAACTTATTTTTGGCCAAATAGTCTTTGAACTCTAATCTTCTATATAGACTTATGACTTTCAGTTGTTTCATCAGTAGTGCAATGATGACATTTTTTGACAAAAAAAATATTTTCTGACTCCGGATCCCATGAACTTGAACCTTCTAAGCATACATATAGATTCCTTCTTCTGTTTCATCTTTAGTTCAAGTATGACTTTTTCAATATATTTTTGGACAAAGAGTCTTTGAAATTTAAATTTACATGTATAGGCTTTCCGATATTTTATCAGAAGTTCAAATATGACTTTTTGAAGATTTTTTGCTTCCCCTATATTCCATGAACTTGAACTTTCTATACATTTAAATAGATTCCTTCTGATGTTTTATTAGTTCTTCAAGGATGACCTTTTGATCTTATTCTTGGCTAAATAGTCTTTGAACTTGAACTCTCTATATATACTGATATAGTCCTTATGATGTTTCATCCCAAGTTCAAATATGACTTTTGGCAAAATGTTCTGACCCTAGATTCCATGAACTTGAACTTTCTATACATATAATTAGATTCCTTTGGATATTTTATTAGTTCTTTAAGGATGACCTTTTGAACTTATTTGTGGCCAAAGAGTCTTTGAACTTGAATCTTCTATACAGACATTTGACTTTCAGTTGTTTCATCAGTGGAGCAAGGATGACATTATTTGACCAAAAAAAAAAAAAAAAATTCTGACTCCGGATCCCATGAACTTGAACTTTCTATACACATAAATAGATTCTTTCTGAGGGTTCATCAGTGCTTTAAGGATGACCTATTAAACTTATTTGTGGCCAAATAGTCTTTGAACTTGAATCTTCTATACAGACTTATGATTTTCAGTTGTTTCATCAGTAGAGCAACGATGACATTTTTTGACAAAAAATTTTTTTTCTGCCCCTAGATTCCATGAACTTGAACTTACTGTGCATACATATAGATTCCTTCTTCTGTTTCATCTTTCGTTCAAGTATGGCTTTTTGAATATATTTTTGGACAAAGAGTCTTTGATCTTTACATTTAAATTCACACGTATAGGCTTTCGGATGTTATATCAGAAGTTAAAATATGACTTTTGAAAAAAAAAATCTGCCCATGGATTCCATGAACTTGAACTTTCTATACATTTAAATAGATTCCTTCTGAAGTTTTATTAGTTCTATAAGGATGACCTTTTGAACTTTTTTGTGGCCAAATAGTCTTTGAACTTGAATCTTCTATACAGACATATGACTTTCAGTTGTTTCATCAGTGCAGCAAGGATGACATTTTTTGAAAAAAACAAAAACAAATACTTACTCCGGATCCCATGAACTTGAACTTTCTATGCATACACATAGATTCCTTCGTCTGTTTCATCTTTAGTTAATGTATGGCTTTTTGAATATATTTTTGGACAAAGAGTCTTTGAACTTTACATTCAAATTCACACGTATAAGCTTTCGGATGTTTTATCAGAAGTTAAAATGTGACTTTTGAAAAAAAAAAATCTGCCCATGGATTCCATGAATTTGAAACTTCTATACATTTAAATAGATTCCTTCGGATGCTTTATTAGTTCTTTAAGGATGACCTTTTGAACTTCTTTGTGGCCAAAGAGTCTTTGAACTTGAATCTTTTATACAGACATTTGACTTTCAGTTGTTTCATCAGTGGAGCAAGGATGACATTTTTTGACAAAAAAAATAAATAATTTCTATAAAAAATAATAGACTTCGGGTCCCATGAACTTGAACTTTCTATGCATACATATAGATTCCTTCTTCCGTTTCATCTTTACAGAAGTTCAAGTATGGCTTTTTGAATATATTTTTGGACAAAGAGTCTTTGAACTTTACATTCAAATTCACACGTATAAGCTTTCGGATGTTTAATCAGAAGTTAAAATGTGACTTTTGAAAAAAAAAAAATCTGCCCATGAACTTGAACTTTCTATAAATTTAACTAGATTCCTTCGGATGCTTTATTAGTTCTTTAAGAATGACCTTTTGAACTTCTTTGTGGCCAAAGAGTCTTTGAACTTGAATCTTTTTACAGACTTTTGACTTTCAGTTGTTTCATCAGTGGAGCAAGGATGACATTTTTTTACAAAAAAAAAAAAAAAAAAATCGGACTCTGGATCCCATGAACTTGAACTTTCTTTACACATAAAGAGATTCTTTCTGAGGCTTCATCAGTGCTTTAAGGATGACCTTTTGAACTTATTTGTGGCCAAATAGTCTTTGAACTTGAATCTTCTATATAGACTTATGACTTTCAGTTGTTTCATCAGTAGTGCAAGGATGACATTTTTTGACAAAAAAAAAAAAATGTTCTGACTCCGGGTCCCAGGAACTTGAACTTTCTATTCATGCATATAGATTCCTTCTTCTGTTTCATCTTTAGTTCAAGTATGGCTTTTTGAATATATTTTTGGACAAAGAGTCTTTGAACTTTACATTCAAATTCACACGTATAAGCTTTCGGATGTTTTATCAGAAGTTAAAATAAGACTTTTGAAAAAAATAAAATCTGCCCATGGATTCCATGAACTTGAACTTTCTATACATTTAAACAGATTACTTCGGATGCTTTATAAATTCATAAGGATGACCTTTTGAACTTTTTTTGTGGCCAAAGAGTCTTTGAACTTGAATCTTTTATACAGACTTTTGACTCTCAGTTGTTTCATCAGTAGAGCAAGGATGACATTTTCTTGACAAAAAAAAAAAAAAATTCTGACTCCGGATCCCATGAACTTGAACTTTCTATGCATACATATAGATTCCTTCGCCTGTTTCATCTTTAGTTCAAGTATGACTTTTAGAATATATTTTTGGACAAAGAGTCTTTGAACTTTACATTCAAATTCACATGTATAGGCTTTCGGATGTTCTATCAGAAGTTAAAATATGACTTTTGAAAAAAAATTCTGCCCATGAATTTCATGAACTTGAACTTTCTATACATTTAAATAGATTCCTTTGGATGTTTTATTAGCTCCTTAAGGATGACCTTTTGAACTTATTTGTGGCCAAAGAGTCTCTGAACTTGAATCTTCTATACAGATATTTGACTTTCAGTTGTTTCATCAATAGAGCAATGATGACATTTTTTGACAAAAAAAATATTTTCTGACTCCGGATCCCATGAACTTGAACCTTCTAAGCATACATATAGATTCCTTCTTCTGTTTCATCTTTAGTTCAAGTATGACTTTTTCAATATATTTTTGGACAAAGAGTCTTTGAAACTTAAATTTACATGTATAGGCTTTCCGATTTTTTATCAGAAGTTCAAATATGACTTTTTGAAGATTTTTTGCTTCCCCTATATTCCTTGAACTTGAACTTTCTATACATTTAAATAGATTCCTTCTGATGTTTTATTAGTTCTTCAAGGATGACCTTTTGATCTTATTCTTGGCTAAATAGTCTTTGAACTTGAGCTCTCTATATATACTAATATAGTCCTTATGATGTTTCATCCCAAGTTCAAATATGACTTTTGGCAAAATGTTCTGACCCTAGATTCCATGAACTTGAACTTTCTATACATATAAATAGATTCCTTCGGATGCTTCATCAGTGCTTTAAGGATGACCTTTTGAACTTATTTGTGGCCAAATAGTCTTTGAACTTGAATCTTCTATACAGACTTATGACTTTCAGTTGTTTCATCAGTAGAGCACCATGACATTTTTTGACAAAAAAAAATATTTTCTGCCCCTAGATTCCATGAACTTGAACTTACTATGCATACATATAGATTCCTTCTTCTGTTTCATCTTTCGTTCAAGTATGGCTTTTTGAATATATTTTTGGACAAAGAGTCTTTGATCTTTACATTTAAATTCACAAGTATATGCTTTCGGATGTTATATCAGAAGTTAAAATATGACTTTTGGAAAAAAAAAATTCTGCCCATGGATTCCATGAACTTGAACTTTCTATACATTTAAATAGATTCCTTCTGATGTTTTATTAGTTCTTGAAGGATGACCTTTTAATCTTATTCTTGCCTAAATAGTCTTTGAACTTGAACTCTCTATATATACTGATATAGTCCTTATGATGTTTCATCCCAAGTTCAAATATGACTTTTGGCAAAATGTTCTGACCCTAGATTCCATGAACTTGAACTTTCTATACATATAAATAGATTCCTTTGGATATTTTATTAGTTCTTTAAGGATGACCTTTTGAACTTATTTGTGGCCAAAGAGTCTTTGAACTTGAATCTTCTATACAGACATTTGACTTTCAGTTGTTTCATCAGTGGAGCAAGGATGACATTTTTTGACCAAAAAAAAAAAAAAAAATTCTGACTCCGGATCCCATGAACTTGAACTTTCTATACACATAAATAGATTCTTTCTGAGGGTTCATCAGTGCTTTAAGGATGACCTATTAAACTTATTTGTGGCCAAATAGTCTTTGAACTTGAATCTTCTATACAGACTTATGACTTTCAGTTGTTTCATCAGTAGAGCAACGATGACATTTTTTGACAAAAATTTTTTTTTTCTGCCCCTAGATTCCATGAACTTGAACTTACTGTGCATACATATAGATTCCTTCTTCTGTTTCATCTTTCATTCAAGTATGGCTTTTTGAATATATTTTTGGACAAAGAGTCTTTGATCTTTACATTTAAATTCACACGTATAGGCTTTCGGATGTTATATCAGAAGTTAAAATATGACTTTTGAAAAAAAAATTCTGCCCATGGATTCCGTGAACTTGAACTTTCTATACATTTAAATAGATTCCTTCTGAAGTTTTATTAGTTCTATAAGGATGACCTTTTGAACTTTTTTGTGGCCAAATAGTCTTTGAACTTGAATCTTCTATACAGACATATGACTTTCAGTTGTTTCATCAGTGCAGCAAGGATGACATTTTTTGAAAAAAACAAAAACAAATTCTGACTCCGGATCCCATGAACTTGAACTTTCTATGCATACACATAGATTCCTTCGTCTGTTTCATCTTTAGTTAATGTATGGCTTTTTGAATATATTTTTGGACAAAGAGTCTTTGAACTTTACATTCAAATTCACACGTTTAAGCTTTCGGATGTTTTATCAGAAGTTAAAATGTGACTTTTGAAAAAAAAAAATCTGCCCATGGATTCCATGAATTTGAAATTTCTATACATTTAAATAGATTCCTTCGGATGCTTTATTAGTTCTTTAAGTATGACCTTTTGAACTTCTTTGTGGCCAAAGAGTCTTTGAACTTGAATCTTTTATACAGACATTTGACTTTCAGTTGTTTCATCAGTGGAGCAAGGATGACATTTTTTGACAAAAAAAATAAATAATTTCTATAAAAAATAATAGACTTCGGGTCCCATGAACTTGAACTTTCTATGCATACATATAGATTCCTTCTTCTGTTTCATCTTTACAGAAGTTCAAGTATGGCTTTTTGAATATATTTTTGGACAAAGAGTCTTTGAACTTTACATTCAAATTCACACGTATAAGCTTTCGGATGTTTAATCAGAAGTTAAAATGTGACTTTTGAAAAAAAAAAAATCTGCCCATGAACTTGAACTTTCTATAAATTTAACTAGATTCCTTCGGATGCTTTATTAGTTCTTTAAGAATGACCTTTAGAACTTCTTTGTGGCCAAAGAGTCTTTGAACTTGAATCTTTTTACAGACTTTTGACTTTCAGTTGTTTCATCAGTGGAGCAAGGATGACATTTTTTTACAAAAAAAAAAAAAAAAATTCGGACTCTGGATCCCATGAACTTGAACTTTCTTTATACATAAAGAGATTCTTTCTGAGGCTTCATCAGTGCTTTAAGGATGACCTTTTGAACTTATTTGTGGCGAAAGAGTCTTTGAACTTGTATCTTCAATAAAGACATTTGATTTTCAGTTGTTTCATCAGTGGAGCAAGGATGACATTTTTTTACAAAAAAAAAAAAAAAATTCTGACTCAGGATATCATGAACTTGAAGTTTCTATACACATATATATTCTTTCTGAGGCTTCATCAGTGCTTTAAGGATGACCTATTAAACTTATTTGTGGCCAAATAGTCTTTGATCTTGAATCTTCTATACAGACTTATGACTTTCAGTTGTTTCATCAGTAGAGCAAGGATGACATTTTTTGATAAAAAAGAATATTTTCTGACTCCGGATCCCATGATCTTGAACTTTCTATGCATACATATAGATTCCTTCTTCTGTTTCATCTATAGTTCAAGTATGACTTTTAGAATATATTTTTCGACAAAGAGTCTTTGAAATTTAAATTTACATGTATAGGCTTTCCGATTTTTTATCAGAAGTTCAAATATGACTTTTGAAAAAAAAAATCTGCCCACGGATTCCATGAACTTGAACTTTCTATACATTTAAATAGATTCCTTTCGATGTTTTATTAGCTCTTTAAGGATGACCTTTTGAACTTATTTGTGGCCAAAGAGTCCTCGAACTTGAATCTTCTATACAGACATTTGACTTTCAGTTGTTTCATCAGTGGAGCAAGGATGACATTTTTTTACAAAAAAAAAAAATGTTCTGACTCCGGATCCCAGGAACTTGAACTTTCTATTCATGCATATAGATTCCTTCTTCTGTTTTATCTTTAGTTAAAGTATGGCTTTTTGAATGTATTTTTGGACAAAGAGTCTTTGAACTTTACATTCAAATTCACACGTATAAGCTTTCGGATGTTTTATCAGAAGTTAAAATAAGACTTTTGAAAAAAAAAAAATCTGCCCATGGATTCCATGAACTTGAACTTTCTATACATTTAAATAGATTACTTCGGATTCTTTATAAGTTCATAAGGATGACCTTTTAAACTTTTTTTGTGGCCAAAGAGTCTTTGAACTTGAATCTTTTATACAGACTTTTGACTCTCAGTTGTTTCATCAGTAGAGCAAGGATGACATTTTTTGACAAAAAAAAAAAAAAAATTCTGACTCCGGATCCCATGAACTTGAACTTTCTATGCATACATATAGATTCCTTCGCCTGTTTCATCTTTAGTTCAAGTATGACTTTTAGAATATTTTTTTGGAAAAAGAGTCTTTGAACTTTACATTCAAATTCACATGTATAGGCTTTCGGATGTTGTATCAGAAGTTAAAATATGACTTTTGAAAAAAAATTCTGCCCATGAATTTCATGAACTTGAACTTTCTATACATTTAAATAGATTCCTTTGGATGTTTTATTAGCTCTTTAAGGATGACCTTTTGAACTTATTTGTGGCCAAAGAATCTTTGAACTTGAATCTTCTATACAGATAATTGACTTTCAGTTGTTTCATCAGTAGAGCAATGATGACATTTTTTTAACAAAAAAAATATTTTCTGACTCCGGATCCCATGAACTTGCACGTTCTAAGCATACATATAGATTCCTTCTTCTGTTTCATCTTTAGTTCAAGTATGACTTTTTCAATATATTTTTGGACAAAGAGTCTTTGAAATTTAAATTTACATGTATAGGCTTTCCGATTTTTTATCAGAAGTTCAAATATGACTTTTTGAAGATTTTTTGCTTCCCCTATATTCCACAAACTTGAACTTTCTATACATTTAAATAGATTCCTTCTGATGTTTTGTTAGTTCTTCAAGGATGACCTTTAGATCTTATTTTTGGCTAAATAGTCTTTGAACTTGAGCTCTCTATATATACTAATATAGTCCTTATGATGTTTCATCCCAAGTTCAAATTTGACTTTTGGCAAAATGTTCTGACCCTAGATTCCATGAACTTGAACTTTCTATACATTTAAATAGATTCCTTCGGATGATTTATTAGTTCTTTAAGGATGACCTTTTGAACTTATTTGTGGCCAAAGAGTCTTTGAACTTGAATCTTTTATACAGACATTTGACTTTCAGTTGTTTCATCAGTGGAGCAAGGATGACATTTTTTGACAAAAAAAATAAATAATTTCTATAAAAAATAATAAACTTCGGGTCCCATGAACTTGAACTTTCTATGCATACATATAGATTCCTTCTTCTATTTCATCTTTACAGTAGTTCAAGTATGGCTTTTTGAATATATTTTTGGACAAAGAGTCTTTGAACTTTACATTCAATTTCACACGTATAAGCTTTCGGATGTTTTATCAGAAGTTAAAATGTGACTTTTGAAAAAAAAAATTCTGCCCATGGATTCCATGAACTTGAATTTCTATACATTTAAATATATTCCTTCGGATGCTTTATTAGTTCTTTAAGGATGACCTTTTAAACTTATTTGTGGCCAAATAGTCTTTGAACTTGAATCTTCTATACAGACATTTGACTTTCAGTTGTTTCATCAGTGGAGCAAGGATGACATTTTTTTACAAAAAAAAATAAAAAATTCTGACTCCGGATCCCATGAACTTGAACTTTCTATGCATACATATAGATTCCTTCTTCTGTTTCATCTTTAGTTCAAGTATGACTTTTAGAATATATTTTTGGACAAAGAGTCTTTGAATTTTACATTAAAATTCACATGCATAGGCTTTCGGATGTTGTATCAGAAGTTAAAATATGACTTTTGAAAACAAATTCTGCCCATGGATTTCATGAACTTGAACTATCTATACATTTAAATAGATTCCTTTGGATGTTTTATTAACTCTTTAAGGATGAACTTTTGAACTTATTTGTGGCCAAAGAGTCTTTGAACTTGAATCTTCTATACAGATATTTGACTTTCAGTTGTTTAATCAGTGGAGCAAGGATGACATTTTTTTTACAAAAACAAAAAAAAAATTCTGACTCCGGATCCCATGAACTTGAACTTTCTATACACATAAATCAATTCTTTCTGAGGCTTCATCAGTGCTTTAAGGATGACCTATTAAACTTATTTGTGGCCAAATAGTCTTTGAACTTGAATCTTCTATACAGACTTTTGACTTTCAGTTGTTTCATCAGTAGAGCAAGGACAACATTTTTTGACAAAAAAAAATATTATTTCTGACTCCGGATCCCAGGAACTTGAACTTTCTATGCATACATATTGATTCCTTCTTCTGTTTCATCTTTAGTTCAAGTATGGCTTTTGAATATATTTTTGGACAAAGAGTCTTTGATCTTTACATTTAAATTCACACGTATAGGCTTTTGGATGTTATATCAGAAGTTAAAATATGACTTTTGAAAAAAAAATTCTGCCCATTGATTCCATGAACTTGAAATTTCTATATATTTAAATAAATTCCTTTGGATACTTTATTAGTTCTTTAAGGGTGACCTTTTGAACTTATTTGTGGCCAAAGAGTCTTTGAACTTGAATCTTCTATACAGACATTTGACTTTCAGTTGTTTCATCAGTGGAGCAAGGATGACATTTTTTTACAAAAAAAAAAAAATTATGACTCCGGATCCCATGAACTTGAACTTTCTATATACATAAATAGATTATTTCTGAGGCTTCATCAGTGCTTTAAGGATGACCTATTAAACTTATTTGTGGCCAAATAGTCTTTGAACTTGAATCTTCTATACAGACGTATGACTTTCAGTTGTTTCATTAGTAGAGCAAGGATGAAATTTTTTGACAAAAACAATAATTTCTATAAAAAAGATTAGACTTCGGGTCCCATGAACTTGAACTTTCTATGCATACATATAGATTCTTTCTTCTGTTTCATCTTTACAGAAGTTCAAGTATGGCTTTTTGAATATATTTTTGGACAAAGAGTCTCTGATCTTTACATTTAAATTCACACGTATAGGCTTTCGGATGTTATATCAGAAGTTAAAAAATGACTTTTGAAAATAAAAATCTGCCCATGGATTTCATGAACTTGAATTTTCTATACATTTAAATAGATTCCTTTGGATGTTTTATTAGCTCTTTAAGGATGAACTTTTGAACTTATTTGTGGCCAAAGAGTCTTTGAACTTGAATCTTCTATACAGATATTTGACTTTCAGTTGTTTCATCAGTGGAGCAAGGATGACATTTTTTTACAAAAAAAAACAAAAAAATTCTGACTCCGGATCCCATGAACTTGAACTTCCTATACACATAAATGGATTCTTTCTGAGGCTTCATCAGTGCTTTAAGGATGACCTATTAAACTTATTTGTGGCCAAATAGTCTTTGAACTTGAATCTTCTATACAGACTTTTGACTTTCAGTTGTTTCATCAGGAAAGCAAGGATGACATTTTTTGACAAAAAAAATAATAATTTCTGACTCCGGATCCCAGGAAATTGAACTTTCTATGCATACATATAGATTCCTTCTTCTGTTTCATCTTTAGTTCAAGTATGACTTTTTGAATATATTTTTGGACAAAGAGTCTTTTAACTTTACATTCAAATTCACACGTATAGGCTTTCGGATGTTGTATCAGAAGTTAAAATATGACTTTTGGAAAAAAAATTCTGCCCCTGGATTCCATGACCTTGAAATTTCTATATATTTAAATAAATTCCTTTGGATATTTTATTAGTTCTTTAAGGGTGACCTTTTCAACTTATTTGTGGCCAAAGAGTCTTTGAACTTGAATCTTCTATACAGACATTTGACTTTCAGTTGTTTCATCAGTGGAGCAAGGATGACATTTTTTTACAAAAAAAAAAAAAAAATTCTGACTCCGAATCCCATGAACTTGAACTTTCTATGCATACATATAGATTCCTTCTTCTGTTTCATCTTTAGTTCAAGTATGACTTTTAGAATATATTTTTGGACAAAGAGTCTTTGAATTTTACATTAAAATTCACATGCATAGGCTTTCGAATGTTGTATCAGAAGTTAAAATATGACTTTTGAAAAAAAATTCTGCCCATGGATTTCATGAACTTGAATTATCTATACATTTAAATAGATTCCTTTGGATGTTTTATTAGCTCTTTAAGGATGAACTTTTGAACTTATTTGTGACCAAAGAGTCTTTGAACTTGAATCTTTTATACAGACTTTTGACTCTCAGTTGTTTCATCAGTAGAGCAATGATGACATTTTTTGACAAAAAAAATATTTTCTGACTCCGGATCCCATGAACTTGCACGTTCTAAGCATACATATAGATTCCTTCTTCTGTTTCATCTTTAGTTCAAGTATGACTTTTTCAATATATTTTTGGACAAAGAGTCTTTGAAATTTAAATTTACATGTATAGGCTTTCCGATTTTTTATCAGAAGTTCAAATATGACTTTTTGAAGATTTTTTGCTTCCCCTATATTCCATGAACTTGAACTTTCTATACATTTAAATAGATTCCTTCTGATGTTTTGTTAGTTCTTCAAGAATGACCTTTTGATCTTATTCTTGGCTAAATAGTCTTTGAACTTGAGCTCTCTATATATACTAATATAGTCCTTATGATGTTTCATCCCAAGTTCAAATATGACTTTTGGCAAAATGTTCTGACCCTAGATTCCATGAACTTGAACGTTCTATACATATAAATAGATTCCTTCGGATGCTTCATCAGCGCTTTAAGGATGACCTTTTGAACTTATTTGTGGCCAAATAGTCTTTGAACTTGAATCTTCTATACAGACTTATGACTTTCAGTTGTTTCATCAGTGGAGCAAGGATGACATTTTGTTACAAAAAAAAAAAAAAAAAATCGGACTCTGGATCCCATGAACTTGAACTTTCTTTACACATAAAGAGATTCTTCCTGAGGCTTCATCAGTGCTTTAAGGATGACCTTTTGAACTTATTTTTGGCCAAATAGTCTTTGAACTCTAATCTTCTATATAGACTTATGACTTTCAGTTGTTTAATCAGTAGTGCAAGGATGACATTTTTTGACAAAAAAAAAATGTTCTGACTCCGGATCCCAGGAACTTGAACTTTCTATTCATGCATATAGATTCCTTCTTCTGTTTCATCTTTAGTTCAAGTATGGCTTTTTGAATATATTTTTGGACAAAGAGTCTTTGAACTTTACATTCAAATTCACACGTATAAGCTTTCGGATGTTTTATCAGAAGTTAAAATGTGACTTTTGAAAAAAAAAAATCTGCCCATGGATTCCATGAACTTGAACTTTCTATACATTTAAATAGATTCCTTCGGATGCTTTATAAGTTCATAAGGATGACCTTTTGAACTTTTTTTGTGGTCAAAGAGTCTTTGAACTTGAATCTTTTATACAGACTTTTGACTCTCAGTTGTTTCATCAATAGAGCAAGGATGACATTTCTTGACAAAAAAAAAAAAAAAAATCTGACTCCGGATCCCATGAACTTGAACTTTCTATGCATACAAATAGATTACTTCGCCTGTTTCATCTTTAGTTCAAGTATGACTTTTAGAATATATTTTTGGACAAAGAGTCTTTGAACTTTACATTCAAATTCACATGTTTAGGCTTTCGGATGTTGTATCAGAAGTTAAAATATAACTTTTGAAAAAAAAATTCTGCCCATGAATTTCATGAACTTGAACTTTCTATACATTTAAATAGATTCCTTTGGATGTTTTATTAGCTCTTTAAGGATGACCTTTTGAACTTATTTGTGGCCAAAGAGTCTTTGAACTTGAATCTTCTATACAGATATTTGACTTTCAGTTGTTTCATCAGTAGAGCAATGATGACATTTTTTGACAAAAAAAATATTTTCTGACTCCGGATCCCATGAACTTGAACCTTCTAAGCATACATATAGATTCCTTCTTCTGTTTCATCTTTAGTTCAAGTATGACTTTTTCAATATATTTTTGGACAAAGAGTCTTTGAAAATTAAATTTACATGTATAGGCTTTCCGATATTTTATCAGAAGTTCAAATATGACTTTTTGAAGATTTTTTGCTTCCCCTATATTCCATGAACTTGAACTTTCTATACATTTAAATAGATTCCTTCTGATGTTTTATTAGTTCTTCAAGGATGAACTATTAAACTTATTTGTGGCCAAATAGTCTTTGATCTTGAATCTTCTATACAGACTTATGACTTTCAGTTGTTTCATCAGTAGAGCAAGGATGACATTTTTTGATAAAAAAAATATTTTCTGACTCCGGATCCCATGAACTTGAACTTTCTATGCATACATATAGATTCCTTCTTCTGTTTCATCTTTAGTTCAATATGACTTTTTGAATATATTTTTGGACAAAGAGTCTTTGAACTTTACATTCAAATTCACACATATAGGCTTTCGGATGTTTTATCAGAAGTTAAAATATGAGTTTTGAAAAAAAAAAAAATCTGCCCACGGATTCCATGAACTTGAACTTTCTATACATTTAAATAGATTACTTGGAATGTTTTATTAGTTCTTTAAGGATGACCTTTTGAACTTATTTGTGGCCAAATAGTCTTTGAACTTGAATCTTCTATACAGACTTATGACTTTCAGTTGTTCCATCAGTAGAGCAAGGATGACATTTTTTGATAAAAAAGAATATTTTCTGACTCCGGATCCCATGATCTTGAACTTTCTATGCATACATATAGATTCCTTCTTCTGTTTCATCTATAGTTCAAGTATGACTTTTAGAATATATTTTTTGACAAAGAGTCTTTGAAATTTAAATTTACTTGTATAGGCTTTCCGATTTTTTATCAGAAGTTCAAATATGACTTTTGAAAAAAAAAATCTGCCCACGGATTCCATGAAATTGAACTTTCTATACATTTAAATAGATTCCTTTGGATGTTTTATTAGCTCTTTAAGGATGACCTTTTGAACTTATTTGTGGCCAAAGAGTCCTCGAACTTGAATCTTCTATACAGACATTTGACTTTCAGTTGTTTCATCAGTGGAGCAAGGATGACATTTTTTTTACAAAAAAAAAAAAAAAAAAAATTCGGACTCTAGATCCCATGAACTTAAACTTTCTTTACATATAAAGAGATTCTTTCTGAGGCTTCATCAGTGCTTTAAGGATGACCTTTTGAACTTATTTGTGGCCAAATAGTCTTTGATCTTGAATCTTCTATACAGACTTATGACTTTCAGTTGTTTCATCAGTAGAGCAAGGATGACATTTATTGATAAAAAAAATATTTTCTGACTCCGGATCCCATGAACTTGAACTTTCTATGCATACGTATAGATTCCTTCTTCTGTTTCATCTTTAGTTCAATATGACTTTTTGAATATATTTTTGGACAAAGAGTCTTTGAACTTTACATTCAAATTCACACGTATAAGCTTTCGGATGTTTTATCAGAAGTTAAAATAAGACTTTTGAAAAAAAAAAAAATCTGCCCATGGATTCCATGAACTTGAACTTTCTATACATTTAAATAGATTACTTCGGATGCTTTATAAGTTCATAAGGATGACCTTTTAAACTTTTTTTGTGGCCAAAGAGTCTTTGAACTTAAATCTTTTATACAGACTTTTGACTCTCAGTTGTTTCATCAGTAGAGCAAGGATGACATTTTTTGACAAAAAAAAAAAAAAATTCTGACTCCGGATCCCATGAACTTGAACTTTCTATGCATACATATAGATTCCTTCTTCTGTTTCATCTTTAGTTCAAGTATGACTTTTTGAATATATTTTTGGACAAAGAGTCTCTGAAATTTAAATTTAAATTTACATGTATAGGCTTTCCGATTTTTTATCAGAAGTTCAAATATGACTTTTTGAAGATTTTTTGCTTCCCCTATATTCCATGAACTTGAACTTTCTATAGATTTAAAAAGATTCCTTCTGATGTTTTATTAGTGCTTTAAGGATGACCTTTTGAACTTATTTGTGGCCAAATAGTCTTTGAACTTGAATCTTCTATACAGACTTTTTACTTTCAGTTGTTCATCAGTACAGTAAGGACGACATTTTTTGACAAAAAAAAAATAATGATTTCTGACTCCGGATCCCATGAACTTGAACTTTCTATACAAATTAAATAGATTCCTTCTGATGCTTCATCAGTGCTTTAAGGATGACATTTTAAACTTATTTGTGGCCAAATAGCCTTTGAACTTGAATCTTATATACAGACTTTTGACTTTCAGTTGTTTCATCAGTAGAGCAAGGATGACATTTTTTGAAAGAAACAAAATATTCTTAAGAACTTGAATTTTCTATGCATACATATAGATTCCTTCTTCTGTTTCATCTTTAGTTCAAGTATGGCTTTTTGAATATATTTTTGGACAAAGAGTATTTGAACTTTACATTTAAATTCACACGTATAGGCTTTCGGATTTTGTATCAGAAGTTAAAATATGACTTTTGAAAAAAAATTCTGCCCATTAATTCCATGAACTTGAACTTTCTATACATTTTAATAAATTCCTTTGGATGTTTTATTAGTTCTTTAAGGATGACCTTTTGAACTTATTTGTGGCCAAAGAGTCTTTGAACTTGAATCTTCTATACAGACATTTGACTTTCAGTTGTTTCATCAGTGGAGCAAGGATGACATTTTTTTACAAAAAAAAAAAAAAAAAAATTCTGACTCCGGATCCCATGAACTTGAACTTTCTATACATATATATACATAGATTCCTTCTGATGCGTCGTCAGTGCTTTAAGGATGACCTTTTGAACTTATTTGTGGCCAAAGATTCTTTGAACTTGAATCTTCTATACAGACTCATGACTTTCAGTTGTTTCATCAGTAGAGCAAGGATGACATTTTTTTGACAAACAAAAATAATTTCTGACTACGGATCCCATGAACTTGAACTTTCTATGCATATAGATTCCTTCTTCTTTTTCATCTTTAGTTCAAGTATGGCTTTTTGAATATATTTTTGGACAAAGAGTCTTTGAACTTTACATTCAAATTCACACGTATAGGCTTTCGGATGTTTTATCAGAAGTTAAAATATGACTTTTGAAAAAAAAATCTGCCAATGGATTCCATGAACTTGAACTTTCTATACATATAAATGGATTTCTTCTGATGCTTCATCAGTGCTTTAAGGATGACCTTTTGAACTTATTTGTGGCCAAACAGTCTTCGAACTTTGATCTTCTATACAGACTTATGACTTTCAATTGTTGTTTCATCAGTAGAGCAAGGATGACATTTTTTGACAAAAAAAATAATTTCTGACTCCGGATTCCAGGAACTTGAACTTTCTATGCATACATATAGATTCCTTCTTCTGTTTCATCTTTAGTTCAAGTATGGCTTTTGAATATAATTATGGACAAAGAGTCTTTGATCTTTACATTTAAATTCACACGTATAGGCTTTCGGATGTTATATCAGAAGTTAAAATATGACTTTTGAAAAAAAAAATTCTGCCCATGGATTTCATGAACTTGAACTTTCTATACATATAAATGGATTTCTTCTGATGCTTCATCAGTGCTTTAAGGATGACCTTTTGAACTTATTTGTGGCCAAATAGTCTTCGAACTTTGATCTTCTATACAGACTTATGACTTTCAATTGTTGTTTCATCAGTAGAGCAAGGATGACATTTTTTGACAAAAAAAATAATTTCTGACTCCGGATTCCAGGAACTTGAACTTTCTATGCATACATATAGATTCCTTCTTCTGTTTCATCTTTAGTTCAAGTATGGCTTTTGAATATAATTTTGGACAAAGAGTCTTTGATCTTTACATTTAAATTCACACGTATAGGCTTTCGGATGTTATATCAGAAGTTAAAATATGACTTTTGAAAAAAAAAATTCTGCCCATGGATTTCATGAACTTGAACTTTCTATACATTTAAATAGATTCCTTCGGAAGTTTTATTAGTTCTTTAAGGATGACCTTTTGAACTTTTTTGTTGCCAAAGAGTCTTTGAACTTGAATCTTCTATACAGACATTTGACTTTCAGTTGTTTCATTTGTGCAGCAAGGATGACATTTTTTGAAAAATATAAAAATAAAAATTCTGACTCCAGATCCCATGAACTTGAACTTTCTATGCATACACATAGATTCCTTCGTCTGTTTCATCTTTAGTTCAAGTATGGCTTTTTGAATATATTTTTGGACAAAGAGTCTTTGAACTTTACATTTAGATTACTTCGGATGTTCTATTAGTTCTTTAAGGATGACCTTTTGAACTTATTTGTGGCCAAATAGTCTTTGAACTTGAATCTTCTATTATGACTTTCAGTTGTTTCATCAGTAGAGCAAGGATGACATTTTTTGACAAAAAAAAATTATTTCTATAAAAAATTCTGACTCCGGATCCAATGAACTTGAACTTTCTATGCATACATATAGATTCCTTCTTCTGTTTCATCTTTAGTTCAAGTATGGCTTTTTGAATATATTTTTGGACAAAGAGTCTTTGAACATTACATTCAAATTCACACGTATAGGCTTTCGGATGTTTTATCAGAAGTAAAAATATGACTTTTGAAAAAAAAATTCTGTCCATGGATTCCATGAACTTGAACTTTCTATACATTTAAATAGATTTCTTCAGATGCTTCATCAGTGCTTTAAGGATGACCTTTTGAACTTATTTGTGGCCAAATAGTCTTTGAACTTGAATCTTCTATACAGACTTTTGACTTTCAGTTGTTCATCAGTACAGTAAGGACGATATTTTTTGACAAAAAAAAATAATATTTTCTGACTCCGGATCCCATGATCTTGAACTTTCTATACAAATTAAATAGATTCCTTCTGATGCTTCATCAGTGCTGTAAGGATGACATTTTAAACTTATTTGTGGCCAAATAGCCTTTGAACTTGAATCTTATATACAGACTTTTGACTTTCAGTTGTTTCATCAGTAGAGCAAGGATGACATTTTTTAAAAGAAACTAAAAATTCTTATGAACTTGAATTTTCTATGCATACATATAGATTCCTTCTTCTGTTTCATCTTTAGTTCAAGTATGGCTTTTTGAATTTATTTTTTGACAAAGAGTATTTGAACTTTACATTTAAATTCACACGTATAGGCTTTCGGATTTTGTATCAGAAGTTAAAATATGACTTTTGAAAAAAAATTCTGCCCATTGATTCCATGAACTTGAACTTTCTATACATTTTAATAAATTCCTTTGGATGTTTTATTAGTTCTTTAAGGATGACCTTTTGAACTTATTTGTGGCCAAAGAGTCTTTGAACTTGAATCTTCTATACAGACATTTTACTTTCAGTTGTTTCATCAGTGGAGCAAGGATGACATTTTTTTACAAAAAAAAAAATAATAATTTCTGACTCCGGATCACATGAACTTGAACTTTCCATGCATATAGATTCCTTCTTCTGTTTCATCTTTCGTTCAAGTATGGCTTTTTGAATATATTTTTGGACAAAGAGTCTTTGAACTTCAAATTCACACGTATAGGCTTTCGAATGTTTTATCAGAAGTAAAAATATGACTTTTGAAAAAAAATTCTGCCCATGGATTCCATGAACTTGAACTTTCTATACATTTAAATAGATTTCTTCGGATGTTTTATTAGTTCTTTAAGGATGAACTTTTGAACTTATTTGTTGCCAAATACACTTTGACCTTGAATCGTCTATACAGACTTATGACTTTCAGCTGTTTCATCAGTAGAGCAAGGACGACATTTTTTGACAAAAAAAATAATAATTTCTGACTCCGGATTCCATGAACTTGAACTTTCTATACATTTAAATAGATTCCTTCTGATGAAGCTGCATCCTTAAAGCAGCTTCATCAGTTCTTTAAGGATGACCTTTTGAACTTATTTGTGGCCAAATAGTCTTTGAACTTAAATCTTCTATACAGACTTAAGACTTTCAGTTGTTTCATCAGTAGTTTCATCAGTAGAGCAAGGATGACATTTTTTGACAAAAATAATATTTTCTGACTCCGGATCCCAGGAACTTGAACTTTCTATGCATACATATAGATTCCTTCTTCTGTTTCATCTTTAGTTCAAGTATGGCTTTTGAATATAATTTTGGACAAAGAGTCTTTGATCTTTACATTTAAATTCACACGTATAGGCTTTCGGATGTTATATCAGAAGTTAAAATATGACTTTTGAAAAAAAAAAATTCTGCCCATGGATTTCATGAACTTGAACTTTCTATACATTTAAATAGATTCCTTCGGAAGTTTTATTAGTTCTTTAAGGATGACCTTTTGAACTTTTTTGTTGCCAAAGAGTCTTTGAACTTGAATCTTCTATACAGACATTTGACTTTCAGTTGTTTCATTTGTGCAGCAAGGATGACATTTTTTGAAAAATATAAAAATAAAAATTCTGACTCCAGATCCCATGAACTTGAACTTTCTATGCATACACATAGATTCCTTCGTCTGTTTCATCTTTAGTTCAAGTATGGCTTTTTGAATATATTTTTGGACAAAGAGTCTTTGAACTTTACATTTAGATTACTTCGGATGTTCTATTATTTCTTTAAGGATGACCTTTTGAACTTATTTGTGGCCAAATAGTCTTTGAACTTGAATCTTCTATTATGACTTTCAGTTGTTTCATCAGTAGAGCAAGGATGACATTTTTTGACAAAAAAAAATTATTTCTATAAAAAATTCTGACTCCGGATCCAATGAACTTGAACTTTCTATGCAAACATATAGATTCCTTCTTCTGTTTCATCTTTAGTTCAAGTATGGCTTTTTGAATATATTTTTGGACAAAGAGTCTTTGAACTTTACATTCAAATTCACACGTATAGGCTTTCGGATGTTTTATCAGAAGTAAAAATATGACTTTTGAAAAAAAAATTCTGTCCATGGATTCCATGAACTTGAACTTTCTATACATTTAAATAGATTTCTTCAGATGCTTCATCAGTGCTTTAAGGATGACCTTTTGAACTTATTTGTGGCCAAATAGTCTTTGAACTTGAATCTTCTATACAGACTTTTGACTTTCAGTTGTTCATCAGTACAGTAAGGACGATATTTTTTGACAAAAAAAATAATAATTTCTGACTCCGGATCCCATGATCTTGAACTTTCTATACAAATTAAATAGATTCCTTCTGATGCTTCATCAGTGCTGTAAGGATGACATTTTAAACTTATTTGTGGCCAAATAGCCTTTGAATTTGAATCTTATATACAGACTTTTGACTTTCAGTTGTTTCATCATTAGAGCAAGGATGACATTTTTTAAAAGAAACTAACAATTCTTATGAACTTGAATTTTCTATGCATACATATAGATTCCTTCTTCTGTTTCATCTTTAGTTCAAGTATGGCTTTTTGAATATATTTTTGGACAAAGAGTATTTGAACTTTACATTTAAATTCACACGTATAGGCTTTCGGATTTTGTATCAGAAGTTAAAATATGACT
This sequence comes from Pseudorasbora parva, assembly GCF_024679245.1. Classification (NCBI taxonomy): domain Eukaryota; kingdom Metazoa; phylum Chordata; class Actinopteri; order Cypriniformes; family Gobionidae; genus Pseudorasbora; species Pseudorasbora parva. The sequence continues at coordinate 34,210,314 of NC_090175.1, forward strand.
TTTGAAAAAAAATTCTGCCCATTGATTCCATGAACTTGAACTTTCTATACATTTTAATAAATTCCTTTGGATGTTTTATTAGTTCTTTAAGGATGACCTTTTGAACTTATTTGTGGCCAAAGAGTCTTTGAACTTGAATCTTCTATACAGACATTTTACTTTCAGTTGTTTCATCAGTGGAGCAAGGATGACATTTTTTTACAAAAAAAAAAAAAAAAAATTCTGACTCCGGATCCCATGAACTTGAACTTTCTATGCATATAGATTCCTTCTTCTGTTTCATCTTTAGTTCAAGTATGGCTTTTTGAATATATTTTTGGACAAAGAGTCTTTGAACTTCAAATTCACACGTATAGGCTTTCGAATGTTTTATCAGAAGTAAAAATATGACTTTTGAAAAAAAAATTCTGCCCATGGATTCCATGAACTTGAACTTTCTATACATTTAAATAGATTTCTTCGGATGTTTTATTAGTTCTTTAAGGATGAACTTTTGAACTTATTTGTGGCCAAATACACTTTGAACTTGAATCGTCTATACAGACTTATGACTTTCAGCTGTTTCATCAGTAGAGCAAGGACGACATTTTTTGACAAAAAAAAATAATAATTTCTGACTCCGGATTCCATGAACTTGAACTTTCTATACATTTAAATAGATTCCTTCTGATGAAGCTGCATCCTTAAAGCAGCTTCATCAGTTCTTTAAGGATGACCTTTTGAACTTATTTGTGGCCAAATAGTCTTTGAACTTAAATCTTCTATACAGACTTAAGACTTTTTCAGTTGTTTCATCAGTAGTTTCATCAGTAGAGCAAGGATGACATTTTTTGACAAAAAAAATAATTTCTGACTCCGGATCCCAGGAACTTGAACTTTCTATGCATACATATGATTCCTTCTTCTGTTTCATCTTTAGTTCAAGTATGGCTTTTTGAATATATTTTTGGACAAAGAGTCTTTGATCTTTACATTCAAATTCACACGTATAGGCTTTCGGATGTTTTATCAGAAGTAAAAATATGACTTTTTAAACATTTTTTTGCTGCCCCTAGATTTCATGAACTTGTAACTCTCTATACATATAAAAGGATTTCTTCTGATGCTTCATCAGTGCTTTAAGGAAGACATTTCGAACTTATTTGTGACAAATAGTCTTTGAACTTGAATTATCTATACAGACTTATGACTTTCAGTTGTTTCATCAGTGGAGCAAGAATGCCAATTTTTTTACAAAAAAAAAAAAAAAAAAATTCTGACTCCGGATCCCATGAACTTGAACTTTCTATACATATAAATAGATTCCTTCTTATCCTTCATCAGTGCTTTAAGGATGACCTTTTGAACTTATTGTGGCCAAATAGTCTTTGAACTTGAATCGTCTATACAGACTTATGACTTTCAGTTGTTTCATCAGTAGAGCAATGATGACAATTTTTGACAGAAAAAATAATTTCTGACTCCGGATCCCATGAACTTGAACTTTCTATACATTTAAATAGATTCTTTCTGATGTTTTATTAGTTCTTCATGGATGACCTTTTGATCTAATTCTTGGCAAAATAGTCTTTGAACTGGAACTCTCTATGTATACCTTCTGATTTTTCACGTATACCTTCTGATATTCCTCGTGATGTTTCATCCCAAGTTCAAATATGTCTTTTGGAAAAATGTTCTGCCCTTGGATTCCATAAACTTGAACTTTCTATACATATAAATTAGATTCCTTCTGATGCTTCATCAGTGCTTTAAGGATGACCTTTTGAACTTATTTGTGGCCAAATAGTCTTTGAACTTGAATCTTCTATACAGACTTATGACTTTCAGTTGATTCATCATTAGAGCAGGGATGACTTTTTTTTGACAGAAAAAATAATTTCTGACTCAGGATACCATGAACTTGAACTTTCTATGCATACATATATATTCCTTCTTCTGTTTCATCTGTAGTTCAAGTATGGCTTTTTGAACATAGTTTTGGACAAAGAGTTTAAAAGACTTTAAATTTAATTTCACACCTATGGGCTTTCGGATTTGAAGTATCAGAAGAAGTCTGAGAGTCCCAAAACTGTAACTGTCTAAACATTCATACATTTAGATAATACATTAGCTAGAAAATGTTCCATATTTAACTACTGAATATATTTCTTGAACCTTCTGTGGAATAAGAATTAGTCAGAATCCACATCAATTGCATTTCAATCCTGTACGTCGAATGTGGAATCCTGTTAAAGGTAATGCATAAAATTAATGCGTTTAACATTGAAGAGTTTAGGGCTTTTGCATTTCATTGCTTTGCATTACACGAAAAAAAAAAACGAAAAAAAAAAAACGAAAAGAATACGAAAAAAACTCGTGCACTGAAGACTTTTGCATGCAATGTATAAAAACCTTTTTTGCATTGAAGAAATCAGAGCATTTACATTGCACTGAAATAGAACTCGTTGCGCATTGAAGAAATAAGTACTTTTTCATTGCATTGCATGAAATAACTCGTTGTGCACTGAATATATTTTACATTGCATTGCACCTAAAAGAACTCGTTGGGCAATGAATATATTAGCGATTTTGCATTGCATTGCATAAAATAACTCGTTGCGCATTGAAGTAGCGCTTTTGCATTGCATATAAGAATTCAGGGTGCAATGAAAAGATTAGTGCTTTTGCATTGCATACGAAAAAACTCGTACATTGAAGCAAAAAAAAACCTTTGTGCATTGAAAAAAATAGTGCTTTTGCATTGCATATATTAGAATTCGCGATGCATTGTGAAGAGATAAGTGTTTTTGCATTGCGTTGCATGAAATAACTCGTTGTGCATTGAAGATATTAGCGCTTTTGCATTTGCATACGAAAAAATTATTGTTTTTGCATTGCATTGCATTGCATTGCATTGCATACGAAAAAAAGTTAAATAAGGAGATTAAAGCTTTTGCATTGCATTGCATATAAGAAGTCGTTGTGCAGAAAGAGTTAGTGCTTTTGCAATTACATTGCATATAAAGAACTAGTTGCGCATTGAAGAAATAAGTGCTTCTGCATTGCATAGAAAAAAGTTGTGCAATGACGCGATTAATGTTTTTATTGCATTGCATACGAAAAAACTTGTGCACTGGGGAGATTAGTCCTTTTGTATCGCACTGCATACGAAAAAACTTGTGCACTGAGGAGATTAAGTGCATGCAAAAACTTACTGTGCATCGAAGAGATAGTGTTTTGCATTGCATAAAAAACTCGTTGTGCATTGCGATAGCGCTTTTGAATTGCATTGCATATAAGAACTGTTGAGCATTGAAGAAATAAGTGATTTTGCATTGCATATCGGGGTGCAAAGAAGAGATTAATGCTTTTCATTGCTTTGCATTGCATTGCACAACGAAACACTCGTGCATTGAAGATTTTGCATGCATACAAAAACTACTTTTGTATGAATAAATTGTGCTTTTGCATTGCATTGCATAAAGAACTCGTTGTGCAGAAAGAGATTTGTGCTTTTGCATTAGAAAAAATCTCATGCAATGACGCGATTAATGACTTTACATTGCATTGCATACGAAAAAACGTGTTCAATGAGGAGATTAAAGCTTTTGCATTGCATTGAACTCGCCATGCATTGAATATATTAGCGCTTTTGCATTCATTGCATATAACAACTCGTTGCGCATTGAAGAAATAAGTGATTTTTGCTTTGCATTGCAGCGATCTTTGCAAAGAAGAGATTTGCATGCATGCATACAAAAACAATTTGTGCATTGAATAAATTGTACTTTTGCATTGCATTGCATAAAGAACTCGTTGTGCACAGAAAGAGATTAAGTGCTTTTGCATTAGAAACAGCTCATGCAATAATGATTTTAATTGCATTGCATACGAAAACACTTGTTCAGTGAGGAGATTAAAGCTTTGCATTGCATTGAACTCGTCATGCATTAAAAATATTAGCGCTTTTGCATTGCATATAAGAGCTCGTTGCCATTAAAGAAACAAGTGATTTTGCATTGCATTGCATTTGCTGTGCAAAGAACAGATTAATGCTTTTCCATTGCTGTGCATTGCATTGCATAACGAAAAACTCGTGCATTGAAGATTTTGCATGCATACAAAAACTATTTGTGTATGAATAAATTGTGCTTTTGCATTGCATTGCATAGAAAAAAGTTGTGCAATGACGCAATTAATGATTTTACATTGCATTCCATACGAATTGCATTGCATATAAAGAACTAGTTGCGCATTGAAGAAATAAGTGCTTTTGCATTGCATAGAAAAAAGTTGTGCAATAACGCAATTAATGATTTTTCATTGCATTGCAACTTGTGCACTGGGGAGATTAGTGCTTTTGCATTGCACTGCATACGAAAAAACTTGTGCACTGAGGAGATTAAGTGGTTTTGCATTACATGCAAAAACTTGCTGTGCATCGAAGAGATAGTGTTTTGCATTGCATAAAAAACTCGTTGTGCATTGAAGATAGCGTTTTTGAATTGCATTTATGCATATAAGAACTCGTTGGGCATTGAAGAAATAAGTGGTTTTTGCATTGCATTCTATTGCATAAAGAACTCGTTGTGCAGAAAGAGATTAGTGCTTTTGCATTGCATTGCATATATAAGAACTAGTTGCGCATTGAAGAAATAAGTGCTTTTGCATTGCATACGAAAAAACTTGTGCACTGGGGAGATTAGTGCTTTTGCATTGCATTGCGTATGAAAAAACTTGTGCACTGAGGAGATTAGTGCATTTGCATTGCATTGCATGCAAAAACTTGCTGTGCATCGATGATTGATCGAAGATTGAAGCATTGATAGTGCTTTTGCATTGCATAAAAAAACTCGTGCACTGAAGATAGCGCTTTTGCATTGCATTGCATATAAGAACTCGTTGCCATTAAAGAAATAAGTGATTTTGCATTGCAAAGCATGCAAATACTTGCTGTGCATCGAAGAGATAGTTCTTTCGCATTGAATAAAAAACTCGTTGTGCACTGAAGATATCGCTTTTATATTGCATTGCATATAAGACTCGTTGAGCATTGAAGAAATAGCGATTTTTGCATTGCAGCGATCTGTGCAAAGAAGAGATTTATGCTTTTTCATTGCTTTACATTGCATTGCATAACGAAAAACTCGTGAATTGAAGATTTTGCATGCATGCATACAAAAACAATTTGTGCATTGAATAAATTGTACTTTTGCATTGCATAAAGAACTCGTTGTGCACAGAAAGAGATTAGAATTAGAATTAGCATTAGAATCAAGCTCATGCAATGACGCGTTTAATGATTTTAATTGCATTGCATACGAAAAAACTTGTTCAGTGAGGAGATTAAAGCTTTTGCATTGCTTTGAACTCGTCATGCATTGAAGATATTAGCGCTTTGGCATTGCATTACATATAAGAACTCGTTGCCATTAAAGAAATAAGTGATTTTGCATTGCATTGCATATCGCTGTGCAAAGAAGAGATTAATGCTTTTCCATTGCTGTGCGTTGCATTGAATAACGAAAAGCTCGTGAATTGAAGATTTTGCATGCATGCATACAAAAACTATTTTTGTATGAATAAATTGTGCTTTTGCATTGCATTACATAAAGAACTCGTTGTGCAGAAAGAGATTTGTGCTTTTGCATTAGAAAAAATCTCATGCAATGACGCGATTAATGACTTTACATTGCATTGCATACGAAAAAACGTGTTCAATGAGGGATTAAAGCTTTTGCATTGCATTGAACTCGCCATGCATTGAATATATTAGCGCTTTTGCATTCATTGCATATAACAACTCGTTGCGCATTGAAGAAATAGGTGATTTTTGCTTTGCATTGCAGCGATCTTTGCAAAGAAGAGATTTGCATGCATGCATACAAAAACAATTTGTGCATTGAAAAAATTGTACTTTTGCATTGCATTGCATAAAGAACTCGTTGTGCACAGAAAGAGATTAAGTGCTTTTGCATTAGAAACAGCTCATGCAATAATGATTTTAATTGCATTGCATACGAAAACACTTGTTCAGTGAGGAGATTAAAGCTTTGCATTGCATTGAACTCGTCATGCATTAAAAATATTAGCGCTTTTGCATTGCATATAAGAGCTCGTTGCCATTAAAGAAACAAGTGATTTTGCATTGCATTGCATATTGCTGTGCAAAGAACAGATTAATGCTTTTCCATTGCTGTGCATTGCATTGCATAACGAAAAACTCGTGCATTGAAGATTTTGCATGCATACAAAAACTATTTGTGTATGAATAAATTGTGCTTTTGCATTGCATTGCATAAATAACTCATTGTTCAGAAAGAGATTAGTGCTTTTGCAAAAGAAAAAATCTCATGCAATGACGCGATTAAATGACTTTACATTGCGCATTCGAAAAAACGTGTTCAATGAGGAGATTAAAGCTTTTGCATTGCATTGAACTCGCCATGCATTGAAGATATTAGCGCTTTCGCATATGCATATAAAATATTAGCGCTTTTGCATTGCAAAACATATAAGAACTCATTACCATTAAAGAAATAAGTGATTTTGCATTGCATAGCATATCGCTGTGCAAAGAACAGAATAATGATTTTCCATTACTGTGCATTGCATTGCATAACGAAAAACTCGTGCATTGAAGATTTTGCATGCATACAAAAACTATTTGTGTATGAATAAATTGTGCTTTTGCATTGCATAAAGAAAGAACTCGTTGTGCAGAAAGAGATTAGTGCTTTTGCATTAGAAAAAATCTCATGAAATGACGCGCTAAGACTTTACATTGCATTGCATACGAAAAAACGTGTTCAATGAGGAGATTAAAGCTTTTGCATTGCATTGCACTCGCCATGCATTGAATATATTAGCGCTTTTGCATTCATTGCATATAAGAACTCGTGCGCATTGAAGAAATTAGTGCTTTTTTGCATTGCATTGCATTGCACAAAGAACGCGTTGTGCAGAGAGATTAGTGCTTTTGCATTGCATTGCATATATAAAAAACTAGTTGCGCATTGAAGAAGTGCTTTTGCATTGCATAGAAAAAAGCTCGTGCAATGACGCGATTAATGATTTTACATTGCATTGCATACGAAAAAATTGTGCACTGATGATATTAGTGCATTTGCATTGCATTGCATGCAAAAACTTGTTGTGCATCGAAGAGATAGTGCTTTTGCATTGCATAAAAAACTCGTGCACTGAAGATAACGCTTTTGCATTGCATTGCATATAGAACTCGTTGAGCATTGAAGAAATAAGTAATTTTTGCAATGCATTGCAGCGATCTGTACAAAGAAGAGATTTATGCTTTTTCATTGCTTTGCATTGCATTGCATAACGAAAAACTCGTGAATTGAAGATTTTGCATATGCATGCATACAAAAACAATTTGTGCATTGAATAAATTGTAGTTGCATTGCATTGCATAAAGAACTCGTTGTGCACAGAAAGAGATTAAGTGCTTTTGCATTAGAAACAAGCGATTAATGATTTTAATTGCATTGCATACGAAAAAACTTGTTCAGTGAGGAAATTAAACCTTTTGCATTGCTTTGAAGTCATGCATTGAAGATATTAGCGCTTTGGCATTGCATTGTATAAGAACTCGTTGCCATTAAAGAAATAAGTGATTTTGCATTGCATTGCATATCGCTGTGCAAAGAACAGATTAATGCTTTTTCATTGCTGTGCATTCCATTGCATACGAAAATACGAATTCAAATTCACACGTATACTCTGGATTCCATGAACTTGAACTTTCTATACATTTAGATAGATTCCTTCGGATGATTTATTAGTTCTTTAAGGATGACCTTTTTAACTTATTTGTGGCCAAATAGTCTCTGAACTTGAATCTTCAATACAGACTTATGACTTTCAGTTGTTTCATCAGTAGAGCGAGGATGACATTTTTTGACAAAAAAAAAAAAAAAAAAAAAAACATTCCGACTCCGGATCCCATGAACTTGAACGTTCTATTCATGCATATGGATTCCTTCTTCTGTTTCATCTTTAGATAAAGTATGACTTTTTGAATATATTTTTGGACAAAGAGTCTTTGAACTTTACATTCAAATTCACACGTATAAGCTTTCGGATGTTTTATCAGAAGTTAAAATGTGACTTTTAAAAAAAAAAATCTGCCCATGGATTCCATGAACTTGAACTTTCTATACATTTAAATAGATTCCTTCGGATGCTTTATTAGCTCTTTAAGGATGAACTTTTGAACTTATTTGTGGCCAAAGAGTCTTTGAACTTGAATCTTCTATACAGATATTTGACTTTCAGTTGTTTCATCAGTAGAGCAAGGATGACATTTTTTTACAAAAAAAAAAAAAAAAAAATTATGACTCCGGATCCCATGAACTTGAACTTTCTATACACATAAATAGATTCTTTCTGAGGCTTCATCAGTGCTTTAAGGATGACCTATTAAACTTATTTGTGGCCAAATAGTCTTTGAACTTGAATCTTCTATACAGACTTTTGACTTTAAGTTGTTTCATCAGTAGAGCAAGAATGACATTTTTTGACAAAAAAAAAAAAGATTATTTCTGACTACAGATCCCAGGAACTTGAACTTTCTATGCATACATATTGATTCCTTCTTCTGTTTCGTCTTTAGTTCAAGTATGGCTTTTGAATATATTTTTGGACAAATAGTCTTTGATCTTTACATTTAAATTCACACATATAGGCTTTCGGATGTTATATCAGAAGTTAAAATATGACTTTTGAAAAAAATAAACATTCTGCCCATTGATTCCATTAACTTGAACTTTCTATACATTTAAATAAATTCCTTTGGATGTTTTATTAGTTCTTTAATGATGAACTTTTGAACTCATTTGTGGCCAAAGAGTCTTTGAACTTGAATCTTCTATACAGACATTTGACTTTCAGTTGTTTCATCAGTGGAGCAAGGATGACATTTTTTGACAAAAAAAAAAAAAAATTCTGACTCCGGATCCCATGAACTTGAACTTTCTTTACACATTAATAGATTCTTTCTGAGGCTTCATCAGTGCTTTAAGGATGACCTATTAAACTTATTTGTGGCCAAATAGTCTTTGAACTTGAATCTTCTATACAGACGTATGACTTTCAGTTGTTTTATCAGTAGAGCAAGGATGAAATTTTTTGACAAAAAAAATAATTTCTATAAAAAAGAATAGACTTCAGGTCCCATGAACTTGAACTTTCTATGCATACATATAGATTCCTTCTTCTGTTTCATCTTTAGTTCAAATATGGCTTTTTGAATATATTTTTGCACAAAGAGTCTTTGATCTTTACATTTAAATTCACACGTATAGGCTTTCGGATGTTATATCAGAAGTTAAAAAATGACTTTTGAAAAAAAAAAAATCTGCCCATGGATTCCATGAACTTGATCTTTCTATACATTTAAATATATTCCTTCGGAAGTTTTATTAGTTCTTTAAGGATGACCTTTTGAACTTCTTTGTGGCCAAAGAGTCTTTGAACTTGAATCTTCTATACAGGCATTTGACTTTCAGTTGTTTCATCAGTAGAGCAAGGATGACATTTTTTTACAAAAAAAAAAAAAAAAATCGGACTCTGGATCCCATGAACTTGAACTTTCTTTACACATGAAGAGATTCTTTCTGAGGCTTCATCAGTGCTTTAAGGATGACCTTTTGAACTTATTTGTGGCCAAAGAGTCTTTGAACTTGTATCTTCTATAAAGACATTTGATTTTCAGTTGTTTCGTCAGTGGAGCAAGGATGACATTTTTTTACAAAAAAAAAAAAAAAAAAATTCTGACTCAGGATATCTTGAACTTGAAGTTTCTATACACATATATATTCTTTCTGAGGCTTCATCAGTGCTTTAAGGATGACCTATTAAACTTATTTGTGGCCAAATAGTCTTTGATCTTGAATCTTCTATACAGACTTATGACTTTCAGTTGTTTCATCAGTAGAGCAAGGATGACATTTTTTGAAAAAAACAAAAACAAATTCTTACTCCGGATCCCATGAACTTGAACTTTCTATGCATACACATAGATGCCTTCTTCTGTTTCTCTTTAGTTCAAGTATGACTTTTAGAATATATTTTTGGACAAAGAGTCTTTGAATTTTACATTCAAATTCACATGCATAGGCTTTCGGATTTTGTATCAGAAGTTAAAATATGACTTTTGAAAAAAAATTCTGCCCATGGATTTCATGAACTTGAACTTTCTATACATTTAAATAGATTCCTTTGGATGTTTTATTAGCTCTTTAAGGATGAACTTTTGAACTTATTTGTGGCCAAAGAGTCTTTGAACTTGAATCTTCTATACAGGCATTTGACTTTCAGTTGTTTCATCAGTAGAGCAAGGATGACATTTTTTTACAAAAAAAAAAAAAAATATCGGACTCTGGATCCCATGAACTTGAACTTTCTTTACACATAAAGAGATTCTTTCTGAGGCTTCATCAGTGCTTTAAGGATGACCTTTTGAACTTATTTGTGGCCAAAGAGTCTTTGAACTTGTATCTTCTATAAAGACATTTGATTTTCAGTTGTTTCATCAGTGGAGCAAGGATGACATTTTTTTACAAAAAAAAAAAAAAAAATTCTGACTCAGGATATCTTGAACTTGAAGTTTCTATACACATATATATTCTTTCTGAGGCTTCATCAGTGCTTTAAGGATGACCTATTAAACTTATTTGTGGCCAAATAGTCTTTGATCTTGAATCTTCTATACAGACTTATGACTTTCAGTTGTTTCATCAGTAGAGCAAGGATGACATTTTTTGATAAAAAAAATATTTTCTGACTCCGGATCCCATGAACTTGAACTTTCTATGCATACATATAGATTCCTTCTTCTGTTTCATCTTTAGTTCAATATGACTTTTTGAATATATTTTTGGACAAAGAGTCTTTGAACTTTACATTCAAATTCACACGTATAGGCTTTCGGATGTTTTATCAGAAGTTAAAATATGAGTTTTGAAAAAAAAAAAATCTGCCCACGGATTCCATGAACTTGAACTTTCTATACATTTAAATAGATTACTTCGGATGTTTTATCAGTTCTTTAAGGATGACCTTTTGAACTTATTTGTGGCCAAATAGTCTTTGAACTTGAATCTTCTATACAGACTTATGACTTTCAGTTGTTTCATCAGTAGAGCAAGGATGACATTTTTTGATAAAAAAGAATATTTTCTGACTCCGGATCCCATGATCTTGAACTTTCTATGCATACATATAGATTCCTTCTTCTGTTTCATCTATAGTTCAAGTATGACTTTTAGAATATATTTTTCGACAAAGAGTCTTTGAAATTTAAATTTACATGTATAGGCTTTCCGATTTTTTATCAGAAGTTCAAATATGACTTTTGAAAAAAAAAAATCTGCCCACGGATTCCATGAACTTGAACTTTCTATACGTTTAAATAGATTCCTTTGGATGTTTTCTTAGCTCTTTAAGGATGACCTTTTGAACTTATTTGTGGCCAAAGAGTCCTCGAACTTGAATCTTCTATACAGACATTTGACTTTCAGTTGTTTCATCAGTGGAGCAAGGATGACATTTTTTTACAAAAAAAAAAAAAAAATTCGGACTCTAGATCCCATGAACTTGAACTTTCTTTACACATAAAGAGATTCTTTCTGAGGCTTCATCAGTGCTTTAAGGATGACCTTTTGAACTTATTTGTGGCCAAATAGTCTTTGAACTTGAATCTTCTATATAGACTTATGACTTTCAGTTGTTTCATCAGTAGTGCAAGAATGACATTTTTTGACAAAAAAAAAAAATGTTCTGACTCCGGATCCCAGGAACTTGAACTTTCTATTCATGCATATAGATTCCTTCTTCTGTTTCATCTTTAGTTAAAGTATGGCTTTTTGAATATATTTTTGGACAAAGAGTCTTTGAACTTTACATTCAAATTCACACGTATAAGCTTTCGGATGTTTTATCAGAAGTTAAAATAAGACTTTTGAAAAAAAAAAATCTGCCCATGGATTCCATGAACTTGAACTTTCTATACATTTAAATAGATTACTTCGGATGCTTTATAAGTTCATAAGGATGACCTTTTAAACTTTTTTTGTGGCCAAAGAGTCTTTGAACTTGAATCTTTTATACAGACTTTTGACTCTCAGTTGTTTCATCAGTAGAGCAAGGATGACATTTTTTGACAAAAAAAAAAAAAAAATTCTGACTCCGGATCCCATGAACTTGAACTTTCTATGCATACATATAGATTCCTTCGCCTGTTTCATCTTTAGTTCAAGTATGACTTTTAGAATATATTTTTGGACAAAGAGTCTTTGAACTTTACATTCAAATTCACATGTATAGGCTTTCGGATGTTGTATCAGAAGTTAAAATATGACTTTTGAAAAAAAATTCTGCCCATGAATTTCATGAACTTGAACTTTCTATACATTTAAATAGATTCCTTTGGATGTTTTATTAGCTCTTTAAGGATGACCTTTTGAACTTATTTGTGGCCAAAGAATCTTTGAACTTGAATCTTCTATACAGATAATTGACTTTCAGTTGTTTCATCAGTAGAGCAATGATGACATTTTTTGACAAAAAAAATATTTTCTGACTCCGGATCCCATGAACTTGCACGTTCTAAGCATACATATAGATTCCTTCTTCTGTTTCATCTTTAGTTCAAGTATGACTTTTTCAATATATTTTTGGACAAAGAGTCTTTGAAATTTAAATTTACATGTAAAGGCTTTCCGATTTTTTATCAGAAGTTCAAATATGACTTTTTGAAGATTTTTTGCTTCCCCTATATTCCATGAACTTGAACTTTCTATACATTTAAATAGATTCCTTCTGATGTTTTGTTAGTTCTTCAAGGATGACCTTTTGATCTTATTCTTGGCTAAAGAGTCTTTGAACTTGAGCTCTCTATATATACTAATATAGTCCTTATGATGTTTCATCCCAAGTTCAAATATGACTTTTGGCAAAATGTTCTGACCCTAGATTCCATGAACTTGAACGTTCTATACATATAAATAGATTCCTTCGGATGCTTCATCAGTGCTTTAAGGATGACCTTTTGAACTTATTTGTGGCCAAATAGTCTTTGAACTTGAATCTTCTTTCCAGACTTATGACTTTCAGTTGTTTCATCAGTGGAGCAAGGATGACATTTTTTTACAAAAAAAAAAAAAAAAAAAAAACCGGACTCTGGATCCCATGAACTTGAACTTTCTTTACACATAAAGAGATTCTTCCTGAGGCTTCATCAGTGCTTTAAGGATGACCTTTTGAACTTATTTTTGGCCAAATAGTCTTTGAACTCTAATCTTCTATATAGACTTATGACTTTCAGTTGTTTCATCAGTAGAGCAATGATGACATTTTTTGACAAAAAAAATATTTTCTGACTCCGGATCCCATGAACTTGAACCTTCTAAGCATACATATAGATTCCTTCTTCTGTTTCATCTTTAGTTCAAGTATGACTTTTTCAATATATTTTTGGACAAAGAGTCTTTGAAATTTAAATTTACATGTATAGGCTTTCCGATATTTTATCAGAAGTTCAAATATGACTTTTTGAAGATTTTTTGCTTCCCCTATATTCCATGAACTTGAACTTTCTATACATTTAAATAGATTCCTTCTGATGTTTTATTAGTTCTTCAAGGATGACCTTTTGATCTTATTCTTGGCTAAATAGTCTTTGAACTTGAACTCTCTATATATACTGATATAGTCCTTATGATGTTTCATCCCAAGTTCAAATATGACTTTTGGCAAAATGTTCTGACCCTAGATTCCATGAACTTGAACTTTCTATACATATAATTAGATTCCTTTGGATATTTTATTAGTTCTTTAAGGATGACCTTTTGAACTTATTTGTGGCCAAAGAGTCTTTGAACTTGAATCTTCTATACAGACATTTGACTTTCAGTTGTTTCATCAGTGGAGCAAGGATGACATTATTTGACCAAAAAAAAAAAAAAAATTCTGACTCCGGATCCCATGAACTTGAACTTTCTATACACATAAATAGATTCTTTCTGAGGGTTCATCAGTGCTTTAAGGATGACCTATTAAACTTATTTGTGGCCAAATAGTCTTTGAACTTGAATCTTCTATACAGACTTATGATTTTCAGTTGTTTCATCAGTAGAGCAACGATGACATTTTTTGACAAAAATTTTTTTTTCTGCCCCTAGATTCCATGAACTTGATTTTACTGTGCATACATATAGATTCCTTCTTCTGTTTCATCTTTCGTTCAAGTATGGCTTTTTGAATATATTTTTGGACAAAGAGTCTTTGATCTTTACATTTAAATTCACACGTATAGGCTTTCGGATGTTATATCAGAAGTTAAAATATGACTTTTGAAAAAAAAAATCTGCCCATGGATTCCATGAACTTGAACTTTCTATACATTTAAATAAATTCCTTCTGAAGTTTTATTAGTTCTATAAGGATGACCTTTTGAACTTTTTTGTGGCCAAAGAGTCTTTGAACTTGAATCTTCTATACAGACATATGACTTTCAGTTGTTTCATCAGTGCAGCAAGGATGACATTTTTTGAAAAAAACAAAAACAAATACTTACTCCGGATCCCATGAACTTGAACTTTCTATGCATACACATAGATTCCTTCGTCTGTTTCATCTTTAGTTAATGTATGGCTTTTTGAATATATTTTTGGACAAAGAGTCTTTGAACTTTACATTCAAATTCACACGTATAAGCTTTCGGATGTTTTATCAGAAGTTAAAATGTGACTTTTGAAAAAAAAAAATCTGCCCATGGATTCCATGAATTTGAAACTTCTATACATTTAAATAGATTCCTTCGGATGCTTTATTAATTCTTTAAGGATGACCTTTTGAACTTCTTTGTGGCCAAAGAGTCTTTGAACTTGAATCTTTTATACAGACATTTGACTTTCAGTTGTTTCATCAGTGGAGCAAGGATGACATTTTTTGACAAAAAAAATAAATAATTTCTATAAAAAATAATAAACTTCGGGTCCCATGAACTTGAACTTTCTATGCATACATATAGATTCCTTCTTCTGTTTCATCTTTACAGAAGTTCAAGTATGGCTTTTTGAATATATTTTTGGACAAAGAGTCTTTGAACTTCACATTCAAATTCACACGTATAAGCTTTCGGATGTTTAATCAGAAGTTAAAATGTGACTTTTGAAAAAAAAAAAATCTGCCCATGAACTTGAACTTTCTATAAATTTAACTAGATTCCTTCGGATGCTTTATTAGTTCTTTAAGAATGACCTTTTGAACTTCTTTGTGGCCAAAGAGTCTTTGAACTTGAATCTTTTTACAGACTTTTGACTTTCAGTTGTTTCATCAGTGGAGCAAGAATGACATTTTTTTTACAAAAAAAATAAATAAATTCGGACTCTGGATCCCATGAACTTGAACTTTCTTTACACATAAGGAGATTCTTTCTGAGGCTTCATCAGTGCTTTAAGGATGACCTTTTGAACTTATTTGTGGCCAAATAGTCTTTGAACTTGAATCTTCTATATAGACTTATGACTTTCAGTTGTTTCATCAGTAGTGCAAGGATGACATTTTTTGACAAAAAAAAAAAAAAAATGTTCTGACTCCGGATCCCAGGAACTTGAACTTTCTATTCATGCATATAGATTCCTTCTTCTGTTTCATCTTTAGTTCAAGTATGGCTTTTTGAATATATTTTTGGACAAAGAGTCTTTGAACTTTACATTCAAATTCACACGTATAAGCTTTCGGATGTTTTATCAGAAGTTAAAATAAGACTTTTGAAAAAAAAAAAATCTGCCCATGGATTCCATGAACTTGAACTTTCTATACATTTAAATAGATTACTTCGGATGCTTTATAAATTCATAAGGATGATCTTTTGAACTTTTTTTGTGGCCAAAGAGTCTTTGAACTTGAATCTTTTATAGAGACTTTTGACTCTCAGTTGTTTCATCAGTAGAGCAAGGATGACATTTTTTGACAAAAAAAAAAAAAAAAATCTGACTCCGGATCCCATGAACTTGAACTTTCTATGCATACATATAGATTCCTTCGCCTGTTTCATCTTTAGTTCAAGTATGACTTTTAGAATATATTTTTGGACAAAGAGTCTTTGAACTTTACATTCAAATTCACATGTATAGGCTTTCGGATGTTCTATCAGAAGTTAAAATATGACTTTTGAAAAAAAATTCTGCCCATGAATTTCATGAACTTGAACTTTCTATACATTTAAATAGATTCCTTTGGATGTTTTATTAGCTCCTTAAGGATGACCTTTTGAACTTATTTGTGGCCAAAGAGTCTCTGAACTTGAATCTTCTATACAGATATTTGACTTTCAGTTGTTTCATCAATAGAGCAATGATGACATTTTTTGACAAAAAAAATATTTTCTGACTCCGGATCCCATGAACTTGAACCTTCTAAGCATACATATAGATTCCTTCTTCTGTTTCATCTTTAGTTCAAGTATGACTTTTTCAATATATTTTTGGACAAAGAGTCTTTGAAACTTAAATTTACATGTATAGGCTTTCCGATTTTTTATCAGAAGTTCAAATATGACTTTTTGAAGATTTTTTGCTTCCCCTATATTCCTTGAACTTGAACTTTCTATACATTTAAATAGATTCCTTCTGATGTTTTATTAGTTCTTCAAGGATGACCTTTTGATCTTATTCTTGGCTAAATAGTCTTTGAACTTGAGCTCTCTATATATACTAATATAGTCCTTATGATGTTTCATCCCAAGTTCAAATATGACTTTTGGCAAAATGTTCTGACCCTAGATTCCATGAACTTGAACTTTCTATACATATAAATAGATTCCTTCGGATGCTTCATCAGTGCTTTAAGGATGACCTTTTGAACTTATTTGTGGCCAAATAGTCTTTGAACTTGAATCTTCTATACAGACTTATGACTTTCAGTTGTTTCATCAGTAGAGCACCATGACATTTTTTGACAAAAAAAAATATTTTCTGCCCCTAGATTCCATGAACTTGAACTTACTATGCATACATATAGATTCCTTCTTCTGTTTCATCTTTCGTTCAAGTATGGCTTTTTGAATATATTTTTGGACAAAGAGTCTTTGATCTTTACATTTAAATTCACAAGTATAGGCTTTCGGATGTTATATCAGAAGTTAAAATATGACTTTTGGAAAAAAAAAATTCTGCCCATGGATTCCATGAACTTGAACTTTCTATACATTTAAATAGATTCCTTCTGATGTTTTATTAGTTCTTGAAGGATGACCTTTTAATCTTATTCTTGCCTAAATAGTCTTTGAACTTGAACTCTCTATATATACTGATATAGTCCTTATGATGTTTCATCCCAAGTTCAAATATGACTTTTGGCAAAATGTTCTGACCCTAGATTCCATGAACTTGAACTTTCTATACATATAAATAGATTCCTTTGGATATTTTATTAGTTCTTTAAGGATGACCTTTTGAACTTATTTGTGGCCAAAGAGTCTTTGAACTTGAATCTTCTATACAGACATTTGACTTTCAGTTGTTTCATCAGTGGAGCAAGGATGACATTTTTTGACCAAAAAAAAAAAAAAAAATTCTGACTCCGGATCCCATGAACTTGAACTTTCTATACACATAAATAGATTCTTTCTGAGGGTTCATCAGTGCTTTAAGGATGACCTATTAAACTTATTTGTGGCCAAATAGTCTTTGAACTTGAATCTTCTATACAGACTTATGACTTTCAGTTGTTTCATCAGTAGAGCAACGATGACATTTTTTGACAAAATTTTTTTTTTTCTGCCCCTAGATTCCATGAACTTGAACTTACTGTGCATACATATAGATTCCTTCTTCTGTTTCATCTTTCATTCAAGTATGGCTTTTTGAATATATTTTTGGACAAAGAGTCTTTGATCTTTACATTTAAATTCACACGTATAGGCTTTCGGATGTTATATCAGAAGTTAAAATATGACTTTTGAAAAAAAAATTCTGCCCATGGATTCCGTGAACTTGAACTTTCTATACATTTAAATAGATTCCTTCTGAAGTTTTATTAGTTCTATAAGGATGACCTTTTGAACTTTTTTGTGGCCAAATAGTCTTTGAACTTGAATCTTCTATACAGACATATGACTTTCAGTTGTTTCATCAGTGCAGCAAGGATGACATTTTTTGAAAAAAACAAAAACAAATTCTGACTCCGGATCCCATGAACTTGAACTTTCTATGCATACACATAGATTCCTTCGTCTGTTTCATCTTTAGTTAATGTATGGCTTTTTGAATATATTTTTGGACAAAGAGTCTTTGAACTTTACATTCAAATTCACACGTTTAAGCTTTCGGATGTTTTATCAGAAGTTAAAATGTGACTTTTGAAAAAAAAAAATCTGCCCATGGATTCCATGAATTTGAAATTTCTATACATTTAAATAGATTCCTTCGGATGCTTTATTAGTTCTTTAAGTATGACCTTTTGAACTTCTTTGTGGCCAAAGAGTCTTTGAACTTGAATCTTTTATACAGACATTTGACTTTCAGTTGTTTCATCAGTGGAGCAAGGATGACATTTTTTGACAAAAAAAATAAATAATTTCTATAAAAAATAATAGACTTCGGGTCCCATGAACTTGAACTTTCTATGCATACATATAGATTCCTTCTTCTGTTTCATCTTTACAGAAGTTCAAGTATGGCTTTTTGAATATATTTTTGGACAAAGAGTCTTTGAACTTTACATTCAAATTCACACGTATAAGCTTTCGGATGTTTAATCAGAAGTTAAAATGTGACTTTTGAAAAAAAAAAAATCTGCCCATGAACTTGAACTTTCTATAAATTTAACTAGATTCCTTCGGATGCTTTATTAGTTCTTTAAGAATGACCTTTAGAACTTCTTTGTGGCCAAAGAGTCTTTGAACTTGAATCTTTTTACAGACTTTTGACTTTCAGTTGTTTCATCAGTGGAGCAAGGATGACATTTTTTTACAAAAAAAAAAAAAAAATTCGGACTCTGGATCCCATGAACTTGAACTTTCTTTATACATAAAGAGATTCTTTCTGAGGCTTCATCAGTGCTTTAAGGATGACCTTTTGAACTTATTTGTGGCGAAAGAGTCTTTGAACTTGTATCTTCAATAAAGACATTTGATTTTCAGTTGTTTCATCAGTGGAGCAAGGATGACATTTTTTTACAAAAAAAAAAAAAAAAATTCTGACTCAGGATATCATGAACTTGAAGTTTCTATACACATATATATTCTTTCTGAGGCTTCATCAGTGCTTTAAGGATGACCTATTAAACTTATTTGTGGCCAAATAGTCTTTGATCTTGAATCTTCTATACAGACTTATGACTTTCAGTTGTTTCATCAGTAGAGCAAGGATGACATTTTTTGATAAAAAAGAATATTTTCTGACTCCGGATCCCATGATCTTGAACTTTCTATGCATACATATAGATTCCTTCTTCTGTTTCATCTATAGTTCAAGTATGACTTTTAGAATATATTTTTCGACAAAGAGTCTTTGAAATTTAAATTTACATGTATAGGCTTTCCGATTTTTTATCAGAAGTTCAAATATGACTTTTGAAAAAAAAAATCTGCCCACGGATTCCATGAACTTGAACTTTCTATACATTTAAATAGATTCCTTTCGATGTTTTATTAGCTCTTTAAGGATGACCTTTTGAACTTATTTGTGGCCAAAGAGTCCTCGAACTTGAATCTTCTATACAGACATTTGACTTTCAGTTGTTTCATCAGTGGAGCAAGGATGACATTTTTTTACAAAAAAAAAAAATGTTCTGACTCCGGATCCCAGGAACTTGAACTTTCTATTCATGCATATAGATTCCTTCTTCTGTTTTATCTTTAGTTAAAGTATGGCTTTTTGAATGTATTTTTGGACAAAGAGTCTTTGAACTTTACATTCAAATTCACACGTATAAGCTTTCGGATGTTTTATCAGAAGTTAAAATAAGACTTTTGAAAAAAAAAAAATCTGCCCATGGATTCCATGAACTTGAACTTTCTATACATTTAAATAGATTACTTCGGATTCTTTATAAGTTCATAAGGATGACCTTTTAAACTTTTTTTGTGGCCAAAGAGTCTTTGAACTTGAATCTTTTATACAGACTTTTGACTCTCAGTTGTTTCATCAGTAGAGCAAGGATGACATTTTTTGACAAAAAAAAAAAAAAAATTCTGACTCCGGATCCCATGAACTTGAACTTTCTATGCATACATATAGATTCCTTCGCCTGTTTCATCTTTAGTTCAAGTATGACTTTTAGAATATTTTTTTGGAAAAAGAGTCTTTGAACTTTACATTCAAATTCACATGTATAGGCTTTCGGATGTTGTATCAGAAGTTAAAATATGACTTTTGAAAAAAAATTCTGCCCATGAATTTCATGAACTTGAACTTTCTATACATTTAAATAGATTCCTTTGGATGTTTTATTAGCTCTTTAAGGATGACCTTTTGAACTTATTTGTGGCCAAAGAATCTTTGAACTTGAATCTTCTATACAGATAATTGACTTTCAGTTGTTTCATCAGTAGAGCAATGATGACATTTTTTTAACAAAAAAAATATTTTCTGACTCCGGATCCCATGAACTTGCACGTTCTAAGCATACATATAGATTCCTTCTTCTGTTTCATCTTTAGTTCAAGTATGACTTTTTCAATATATTTTTGGACAAAGAGTCTTTGAAATTTAAATTTACATGTATAGGCTTTCCGATTTTTTATCAGAAGTTCAAATATGACTTTTTGAAGATTTTTTGCTTCCCCTATATTCCACGAACTTGAACTTTCTATACATTTAAATAGATTCCTTCTGATGTTTTGTTAGTTCTTCAAGGATGACCTTTAGATCTTATTTTTGGCTAAATAGTCTTTGAACTTGAGCTCTCTATATATACTAATATAGTCCTTATGATGTTTCATCCCAAGTTCAAATATGACTTTTGGCAAAATGTTCTGACCCTAGATTCCATGAACTTGAACTTTCTATACATTTAAATAGATTCCTTCGGATGATTTATTAGTTCTTTAAGGATGACCTTTTGAACTTATTTGTGGCCAAAGAGTCTTTGAACTTGAATCTTTTATACAGACATTTGACTTTCAGTTGTTTCATCAGTGGAGCAAGGATTACATTTTTTGACAAAAAAAATAAATAATTTCTATAAAAAATAATAAACTTCGGGTCCCATGAACTTGAACTTTCTATGCATACATATAGATTCCTTCTTCTATTTCATCTTTACAGTAGTTCAAGTATGGCTTTTTGAATATATTTTTGGACAAAGAGTCTTTGAACTTTACATTCAATTTCACACGTATAAGCTTTCGGATGTTTTATCAGAAGTTAAAATGTGACTTTTGAAAAAAAAAATTCTGCCCATGGATTCCATGAACTTGAATTTCTATACATTTAAATATATTCCTTCGGATGCTTTATTAGTTCTTTAAGGATGACCTTTTAAACTTATTTGTGGCCAAATAGTCTTTGAACTTGAATCTTCTATACAGACATTTGACTTTCAGTTGTTTCATCAGTGGAGCAAGGATGACATTTTTTTACAAAAAAAAATAAAAAATTCTGACTCCGGATCCCATGAACTTGAACTTTCTATGCATACATATAGATTCCTTCTTCTGTTTCATCTTTAGTTCAAGTATGACTTTTAGAATATATTTTTGGACAAAGAGTCTTTGAATTTTACATTAAAATTCACATGCATAGGCTTTCGGATGTTGTATCAGAAGTTAAAATATGACTTTTGAAAAAAAATTCTGCCCATGGATTTCATGAACTTGAACTATCTATACATTTAAATAGATTCCTTTGGATGTTTTATTAACTCTTTAAGGATGAACTTTTGAACTTATTTGTGGCCAAAGAGTCTTTGAACTTGAATCTTCTATACAGATATTTGACTTTCAGTTGTTTAATCAGTGGAGCAAGGATGACATTTTTTTTACAAAAACAAAAAAAAAATTCTGACTCCGGATCCCATGAACTTGAACTTTCTATACACATAAATCAATTCTTTCTGAGGCTTCATCAGTGCTTTAAGGATGACCTATTAAACTTATTTGTGGCCAAATAGTCTTTGAACTTGAATCTTCTATACAGACTTTTGACTTTCAGTTGTTTCATCAGTAGAGCAAGGACGACATTTTTTGACAAAAAAAAATATTATTTCTGACTCCGGATCCCAGGAACTTGAACTTTCTATGCATACATATTGATTCCTTCTTCTGTTTCATCTTTAGTTCAAGTATGGCTTTTGAATATATTTTTGGACAAAGAGTCTTTGATCTTTACATTTAAATTCACACGTATAGGCTTTTGGATGTTATATCAGAAGTTAAAATATGACTTTTGAAAAAAAAATTCTGCCCATTGATTCCATGAACTTGAAATTTCTATATATTTAAATAAATTCCTTTGGATACTTTATTAGTTCTTTAAGGGTGACCTTTTGAACTTATTTGTGGCCAAAGAGTCTTTGAACTTGAATCTTCTATACAGACATTTGACTTTCAGTTGTTTCATCAGTGGAGCAAGGATGACATTTTTTTACAAAAAAAAAAAAATTCTGACTCCGGATCCCATGAACTTGAACTTTCTATATACATAAATAGATTATTTCTGAGGCTTCATCAGTGCTTTAAGGATGACCTATTAAACTTATTTGTGGCCAAATAGTCTTTGAACTTGAATCTTCTATACAGACGTATGACTTTCAGTTGTTTCATTAGTAGAGCAAGGATGAAATTTTTTGACAAAAACAATAATTTCTATAAAAAAGATTAGACTTCGGGTCCCATGAACTTGAACTTTCTATGCATACATATAGATTCTTTCTTCTGTTTCATCTTTACAGAAGTTCAAGTATGGCTTTTTGAATATATTTTTGGACAAAGAGTCTTTGATCTTTACATTTAAATTCACACGTATAGGCTTTCGGATGTTATATCAGAAGTTAAAAAATGACTTTTGAAAATAAAAATCTGCCCATGGATTTCATGAACTTGAATTTTCTATACATTTAAATAGATTCCTTTGGATGTTTTATTAGCTCTTTAAGGATGAACTTTTGAACTTATTTGTGGCCAAAGAGTCTTTGAACTTGAATCTTCTATACAGATATTTGACTTTCAGTTGTTTCATCAGTGGAGCAAGGATGACATTTTTTTACAAAAAAAAACAAAAAAATTCTGACTCCGGATCCCATGAACTTGAACTTCCTATACACATAAATGGATTCTTTCTGAGGCTTCATCAGTGCTTTAAGGATGACCTATTAAACTTATTTGTGGCCAAATAGTCTTTGAACTTGAATCTTCTATACAGACTTTTGACTTTCAGTTGTTTCATCAGGAAAGCAAGGATGACATTTTTTGACAAAAAAAATAATAATTTCTGACTCCGGATCCCAGGAAATTGCATACATATAGATTCCTTCTTCTGTTTCATCTTTAGTTCAAGTATGACTTTTAGAATATATTTTTGGACAAAGAGTCTTTGAATTTTACATTAAAATTCACATGCATAGGCTTTCGAATGTTGTATCAGAAGTTAAAATATGACTTTTGAAAAAAAATTCTGCCCATGGATTTCATGAACTTGAATTATCTATACATTTAAATAGATTCCTTTGGATGTTTTATTAGCTCTTTAAGGATGAACTTTTGAACTTATTTGTGACCAAAGAGTCTTTGAACTTGAATCTTTTATACAGACTTTTGACTCTCAGTTGTTTCATCAGTAGAGCAATGATGACATTTTTTGACAAAAAAAATATTTTCTGACTCCGGATCCCATGAACTTGCACGTTCTAAGCAGATTCCTTCTTCTGTTTCATCTTTAGTTCAAGTATGACTTTTTCAATATATTTTTGGACAAAGAGTCTTTGAAATTTAAATTTACATGTATAGGCTTTCCGATTTTTTATCAGAAGTTCAAATATGACTTTTTGAAGATTTTTTGCTTCCCCTATATTCCATGAACTTGAACTTTCTATACATTTAAATAGATTCCTTCTGATGTTTTGTTAGTTCTTCAAGAATGACCTTTTGATCTTATTCTTGGCTAAATAGTCTTTGAACTTGAGCTCTCTATATATACTAATATAGTCCTTATGATGTTTCATCCCAAGTTCAAATATGACTTTTGGCAAAATGTTCTGACCCTAGATTCCATGAACTTGAACGTTCTATACATATAAATAGATTCCTTCGGATGCTTCATCAGCGCTTTAAGGATGACCTTTTGAACTTATTTGTGGCCAAATAGTCTTTGAACTTGAATCTTCTATACAGACTTATGACTTTCAGTTGTTTCATCAGTGGAGCAAGGATGACATTTTGTTACAAAAAAAAAAAAAAAAAATCGGACTCTGGATCCCATGAACTTGAACTTTCTTTACACATAAAGAGATTCTTCCTGAGGCTTCATCAGTGCTTTAAGGATGACCTTTTGAACTTATTTTTGGCCAAATAGTCTTTGAACTCTAATCTTCTATATAGACTTATGACTTTCAGTTGTTTAATCAGTAGTGCAAGGATGACATTTTTTGACAAAAAAAAAATGTTCTGACTCCGGATCCCAGGAACTTGAACTTTCTATTCATGCATATAGATTCCTTCTTCTGTTTCATCTTTAGTTCAAGTATGGCTTTTTGAATATATTTTTGGACAAAGAGTCTTTGAACTTTACATTCAAATTCACACGTATAAGCTTTCGGATGTTTTATCAGAAGTTAAAATGTGACTTTTGAAAAAAAAAAATCTGCCCATGGATTCCATGAACTTGAACTTTCTATACATTTAAATAGATTCCTTCGGATGCTTTATAAGTTCATAAGGATGACCTTTTGAACTTTTTTTGTGGTCAAAGAGTCTTTGAACTTGAATCTTTTATACAGACTTTTGACTCTCAGTTGTTTCATCAATAGAGCAAGGATGACATTTTTTTACAAAAAAAAAAAAAAAATCTGACTCCGGATCCCATGAACTTGAACTTTCTATGCATACAAATAGATTACTTCGCCTGTTTCATCTTTAGTTCAAGTATGACTTTTAGAATATATTTTTGGACAAAGAGTCTTTGAACTTTACATTCAAATTCACATGTTTAGGCTTTCGGATGTTGTATCAGAAGTTAAAATATAACTTTTGAAAAAAAAATTCTGCCCATGAATTTCATGAACTTGAACTTTCTATACATTTAAATAGATTCCTTTGGATGTTTTATTAGCTCTTTAAGGATGACCTTTTGAACTTATTTGTGGCCAAAGAGTCTTTGAACTTGAATCTTCTATACAGATATTTGACTTTCAGTTGTTTCATCAGTAGAGCAATGATGACATTTTTTGACAAAAAAAATATTTTCTGACTCCGGATCCCATGAACTTGAACCTTCTAAGCATACATATAGATTCCTTCTTCTGTTTCATCTTTAGTTCAAGTATGACTTTTTCAATATATTTTTGGACAAAGAGTCTTTGAAAATTAAATTTACATGTATAGGCTTTCCGATATTTTATCAGAAGTTCAAATATGACTTTTTGAAGATTTTTTGCTTCCCCTATATTCCATGAACTTGAACTTTCTATACATTTAAATAGATTCCTTCTGATGTTTTATTAGTTCTTCAAGGATGAACTATTAAACTTATTTGTGGCCAAATAGTCTTTGATCTTGAATCTTCTATACAGACTTATGACTTTCAGTTGTTTCATCAGTAGAGCAAGGATGACATTTTTTGATAAAAAAAATATTTTCTGACTCCGGATCCCATGAACTTGAACTTTCTATGCATACATATAGATTCCTTCTTCTGTTTCATCTTTAGTTCAATATGACTTTTTGAATATATTTTTGGACAAAGAGTCTTTGAACTTTACATTCAAATTCACACATATAGGCTTTCGGATGTTTTATCAGAAGTTAAAATATGAGTTTTGAAAAAAAAAAAAATCTGCCCACGGATTCCATGAACTTGAACTTTCTATACATTTAAATAGATTACTTGGAATGTTTTATTAGTTCTTTAAGGATGACCTTTTGAACTTATTTGTGGCCAAATAGTCTTTGAACTTGAATCTTCTATACAGACTTATGACTTTCAGTTGTTCCATCAGTAGAGCAAGGATGACATTTTTTGATAAAAAATAATATTTTCTGACTCCGGATCCCATGATCTTGAACTTTCTATGCATACATATAGATTCCTTCTTCTGTTTCATTTATAGTTCAAGTATGACTTTTAGAATATATTTTTTGACAAAGAGTCTTTGAAATTTAAATTTACTTGTATAGGCTTTCCGATTTTTTATCAGAAGTTCAAATATGACTTTTGAAAAAAAAAATCTGCCCACGGATTCCATGAAATTGAACTTTCTATACATTTAAATAGATTCCTTTGGATGTTTTATTAGCTCTTTAAGGATGACCTTTTGAACTTATTTGTGGCCAAAGAGTCCTCGAACTTGAATCTTCTATACAGACATTTGACTTTCAGTTGTTTCATCAGTGGAGCAAGGATGACATTTTTTTTACAAAAAAAAAAAAAAAAAAAATTCGGACTCTAGATCCCATGAACTTAAACTTTCTTTACATATAAAGAGATTCTTTCTGAGGCTTCATCAGTGCTTTAAGGATGACCTTTTGAACTTATTTGTGGCCAAATAGTCTTTGATCTTGAATCTTCTATACAGACTTATGACTTTCAGTTGTTTCATCAGTAGAGCAAGGATGACATTTATTGATAAAAAAAATATTTTCTGACTCCGGATCCCATGAACTTGAACTTTCTATGCATACGTATAGATTCCTTCTTCTGTTTCATCTTTAGTTCAATATGACTTTTTGAATATATTTTTGGACAAAGAGTCTTTGAACTTTAAATTTACATGTATAGGCTTTCCGATTTTTTATCAGAAGTTCAAATATGACTTTTTGAAGATTTTTTGCTTCCCCTATATTCCATGAACTTGAACTTTCTATACATTTAAATAGATTCCTTCTGATGTTTTGTTAGTTCTTCAAGAATGACCTTTTGATCTTATTCTTGGCTAAATAGTCTTTGAACTTGAGCTCTCTATATATACTAATATAGTCCTTATGATGTTTCATCCCAAGTTCAAATATGACTTTTGGCAAAATGTTCTGACCCTAGATTCCATGAACTTGAACGTTCTATACATATAAATAGATTCCTTCGGATGCTTCATCAGCGCTTTAAGGATGACCTTTTGAACTTATTTGTGGCCAAATAGTCTTTGAACTTGAATCTTCTATACAGACTTATGACTTTCAGTTGTTTCATCAGTGGAGCAAGGATGACATTTTGTTACAAAAAAAAAAAAAAAAAATCGGACTCTGGATCCCATGAACTTGAACTTTCTTTACACATAAAGAGATTCTTCCTGAGGCTTCATCAGTGCTTTAAGGATGACCTTTTGAACTTATTTTTGGCCAAATAGTCTTTGAACTCTAATCTTCTATATAGACTTATGACTTTCAGTTGTTTAATCAGTAGTGCAAGGATGACATTTTTTGACAAAAAAAAAATGTTCTGACTCCGGATCCCAGGAACTTGAACTTTCTATTCATGCATATAGATTCCTTCTTCTGTTTCATCTTTAGTTCAAGTATGGCTTTTTGAATATATTTTTGGACAAAGAGTCTTTGAACTTTACATTCAAATTCACACGTATAAGCTTTCGGATGTTTTATCAGAAGTTAAAATGTGACTTTTGAAAAAAAAAAATCTGCCCATGGATTCCATGAACTTGAACTTTCTATACATTTAAATAGATTCCTTCGGATGCTTTATAAGTTCATAAGGATGACCTTTTGAACTTTTTTTGTGGTCAAAGAGTCTTTGAACTTGAATCTTTTATACAGACTTTTGACTCTCAGTTGTTTCATCAATAGAGCAAGGATGACATTTCTTGACAAAAAAAAAAAAAAAAATCTGACTCCGGATCCCATGAACTTGAACTTTCTATGCATACAAATAGATTACTTCGCCTGTTTCATCTTTAGTTCAAGTATGACTTTTAGAATATATTTTTGGACAAAGAGTCTTTGAACTTTACATTCAAATTCACATGTTTAGGCTTTCGGATGTTGTATCAGAAGTTAAAATATAACTTTTGAAAAAAAAATTCTGCCCATGAATTTCATGAACTTGAACTTTCTATACATTTAAATAGATTCCTTTGGATGTTTTATTAGCTCTTTAAGGATGACCTTTTGAACTTATTTGTGGCCAAAGAGTCTTTGAACTTGAATCTTCTATACAGATATTTGACTTTCAGTTGTTTCATCAGTAGAGCAATGATGACATTTTTTGACAAAAAAAATATTTTCTGACTCCGGATCCCATGAACTTGAACCTTCTAAGCATACATATAGATTCCTTCTTCTGTTTCATCTTTAGTTCAAGTATGACTTTTTCAATATATTTTTGGACAAAGAGTCTTTGAAAATTAAATTTACATGTATAGGCTTTCCGATATTTTATCAGAAGTTCAAATATGACTTTTTGAAGATTTTTTGCTTCCCCTATATTCCATGAACTTGAACTTTCTATACATTTAAATAGATTCCTTCTGATGTTTTATTAGTTCTTCAAGGATGAACTATTAAACTTATTTGTGGCCAAATAGTCTTTGATCTTGAATCTTCTATACAGACTTATGACTTTCAGTTGTTTCATCAGTAGAGCAAGGATGACATTTTTTGATAAAAAAAATATTTTCTGACTCCGGATCCCATGAACTTGAACTTTCTATGCATACATATAGATTCCTTCTTCTGTTTCATCTTTAGTTCAATATGACTTTTTGAATATATTTTTGGACAAAGAGTCTTTGAACTTTACATTCAAATTCACACATATAGGCTTTCGGATGTTTTATCAGAAGTTAAAATATGAGTTTTGAAAAAAAAAAAAATCTGCCCACGGATTCCATGAACTTGAACTTTCTATACATTTAAATAGATTACTTGGAATGTTTTATTAGTTCTTTAAGGATGACCTTTTGAACTTATTTGTGGCCAAATAGTCTTTGAACTTGAATCTTCTATACAGACTTATGACTTTCAGTTGTTCCATCAGTAGAGCAAGGATGACATTTTTTGATAAAAAATAATATTTTCTGACTCCGGATCCCATGATCTTGAACTTTCTATGCATACATATAGATTCCTTCTTCTGTTTCATTTATAGTTCAAGTATGACTTTTAGAATATATTTTTTGACAAAGAGTCTTTGAAATTTAAATTTACTTGTATAGGCTTTCCGATTTTTTATCAGAAGTTCAAATATGACTTTTGAAAAAAAAAATCTGCCCACGGATTCCATGAAATTGAACTTTCTATACATTTAAATAGATTCCTTTGGATGTTTTATTAGCTCTTTAAGGATGACCTTTTGAACTTATTTGTGGCCAAAGAGTCCTCGAACTTGAATCTTCTATACAGACATTTGACTTTCAGTTGTTTCATCAGTGGAGCAAGGATGACATTTTTTTTACAAAAAAAAAAAAAAAAAAAATTCGGACTCTAGATCCCATGAACTTAAACTTTCTTTACATATAAAGAGATTCTTTCTGAGGCTTCATCAGTGCTTTAAGGATGACCTTTTGAACTTATTTGTGGCCAAATAGTCTTTGATCTTGAATCTTCTATACAGACTTATGACTTTCAGTTGTTTCATCAGTAGAGCAAGGATGACATTTATTGATAAAAAAAATATTTTCTGACTCCGGATCCCATGAACTTGAACTTTCTATGCATACGTATAGATTCCTTCTTCTGTTTCATCTTTAGTTCAATATGACTTTTTGAATATATTTTTGGACAAAGAGTCTTTGAACTTTAAATTTACATGTATAGGCTTTCCGATTTTTTATCAGAAGTTCAAATATGACTTTTTGAAGATTTTTTGCTTCCCCTATATTCCATGAACTTGAACTTTCTATACATTTAAATAGATTCCTTCTGATGTTTTGTTAGTTCTTCAAGAATGACCTTTTGATCTTATTCTTGGCTAAATAGTCTTTGAACTTGAGCTCTCTATATATACTAATATAGTCCTTATGATGTTTCATCCCAAGTTCAAATATGACTTTTGGCAAAATGTTCTGACCCTAGATTCCATGAACTTGAACGTTCTATACATATAAATAGATTCCTTCGGATGCTTCATCAGCGCTTTAAGGATGACCTTTTGAACTTATTTGTGGCCAAATAGTCTTTGAACTTGAATCTTCTATACAGACTTATGACTTTCAGTTGTTTCATCAGTGGAGCAAGGATGACATTTTGTTACAAAAAAAAAAAAAAAAAATCGGACTCTGGATCCCATGAACTTGAACTTTCTTTACACATAAAGAGATTCTTCCTGAGGCTTCATCAGTGCTTTAAGGATGACCTTTTGAACTTATTTTTGGCCAAATAGTCTTTGAACTCTAATCTTCTATATAGACTTATGACTTTCAGTTGTTTAATCAGTAGTGCAAGGATGACATTTTTTGACAAAAAAAAAATGTTCTGACTCCGGATCCCAGGAACTTGAACTTTCTATTCATGCATATAGATTCCTTCTTCTGTTTCATCTTTAGTTCAAGTATGGCTTTTTGAATATATTTTTGGACAAAGAGTCTTTGAACTTTACATTCAAATTCACACGTATAAGCTTTCGGATGTTTTATCAGAAGTTAAAATGTGACTTTTGAAAAAAAAAAATCTGCCCATGGATTCCATGAACTTGAACTTTCTATACATTTAAATAGATTCCTTCGGATGCTTTATAAGTTCATAAGGATGACCTTTTGAACTTTTTTTGTGGTCAAAGAGTCTTTGAACTTGAATCTTTTATACAGACTTTTGACTCTCAGTTGTTTCATCAATAGAGCAAGGATGACATTTCTTGACAAAAAAAAAAAAAAAAATCTGACTCCGGATCCCATGAACTTGAACTTTCTATGCATACAAATAGATTACTTCGCCTGTTTCATCTTTAGTTCAAGTATGACTTTTAGAATATATTTTTGGACAAAGAGTCTTTGAACTTTACATTCAAATTCACATGTTTAGGCTTTCGGATGTTGTATCAGAAGTTAAAATATAACTTTTGAAAAAAAAATTCTGCCCATGAATTTCATGAACTTGAACTTTCTATACATTTAAATAGATTCCTTTGGATGTTTTATTAGCTCTTTAAGGATGACCTTTTGAACTTATTTGTGGCCAAAGAGTCTTTGAACTTGAATCTTCTATACAGATATTTGACTTTCAGTTGTTTCATCAGTAGAGCAATGATGACATTTTTTGACAAAAAAAATATTTTCTGACTCCGGATCCCATGAACTTGAACCTTCTAAGCATACATATAGATTCCTTCTT
The DNA here is from genome assembly GCF_024679245.1 of Pseudorasbora parva. NCBI lineage: Eukaryota > Metazoa > Chordata > Actinopteri > Cypriniformes > Gobionidae > Pseudorasbora > Pseudorasbora parva. Next base: position 34,241,752 of record NC_090175.1, read on the forward strand.
CTGTTTCATCTTTAGTTCAAGTATGACTTTTTCAATATATTTTTGGACAAAGAGTCTTTGAAAATTAAATTTACATGTATAGGCTTTCCGATATTTTATCAGAAGTTCAAATATGACTTTTTGAAGATTTTTTGCTTCCCCTATATTCCATGAACTTGAACTTTCTATACATTTAAATAGATTCCTTCTGATGTTTTATTAGTTCTTCAAGGATGAACTATTAAACTTATTTGTGGCCAAATAGTCTTTGATCTTGAATCTTCTATACAGACTTATGACTTTCAGTTGTTTCATCAGTAGAGCAAGGATGACATTTTTTGATAAAAAAAATATTTTCTGACTCCGGATCCCATGAACTTGAACTTTCTATGCATACATATAGATTCCTTCTTCTGTTTCATCTATAGTTCAAGTATGACTTTTAGAATATATTTTTTGACAAAGAGTCTTTGAAATTTAAATTCACACATATAGGCTTTCGGATGTTTTATCAGAAGTTAAAATATGAGTTTTGAAAAAAAAAAAAATCTGCCCACGGATTCCATGAAATTGAACTTTCTATACATTTAAATAGATTACTTGGAATGTTTTATTAGTTCTTTAAGGATGACCTTTTGAACTTATTTGTGGCCAAATAGTCTTTGAACTTGAATCTTCTATACAGACTTATGACTTTCAGTTGTTCCATCAGTAGAGCAAGGATGACATTTTTTGATAAAAAAGAATATTTTCTGACTCCGGATCCCATGATCTTGAACTTTCTATGCATACATATAGATTCCTTCTTCTGTTTCATCTATAGTTCAAGTATGACTTTTAGAATATATTTTTTGACAAAGAGTCTTTGAAATTTAAATTTACTTGTATAGGCTTTCCGATTTTTTATCAGAAGTTCAAATATGACTTTTGAAAAAAAAAATCTGCCCACGGATTCCATGAAATTGAACTTTCTATACATTTAAATAGATTCCTTTGGATGTTTTATTAGCTCTTTAAGGATGACCTTTTGAACTTATTTGTGGCCAAAGAGTCTTTGAACTTGAATCTTCTATACAGATATTTGACTTTCAGTTGTTTCATCAGTAGAGCAATGATGACATTTTTTGACAAAAAAAATATTTTCTGACTCCGGATCCCATGAACTTGAACCTTCTAAGCATACATATAGATTCCTTCTTCTGTTTCATCTTTAGTTCAAGTATGACTTTTTCAATATATTTTTGGACAAAGAGTCTTTGAAAATTAAATTTACATGTATAGGCTTTCCGATATTTTATCAGAAGTTCAAATATGACTTTTTGAAGATTTTTTGCTTCCCCTATATTCCATGAACTTGAACTTTCTATACATTTAAATAGATTCCTTCTGATGTTTTATTAGTTCTTCAAGGATGAACTATTAAACTTATTTGTGGCCAAATAGTCTTTGATCTTGAATCTTCTATACAGACTTATGACTTTCAGTTGTTTCATCAGTAGAGCAAGGATGACATTTTTTGATAAAAAAAATATTTTCTGACTCCGGATCCCATGAACTTGAACTTTCTATGCATACATATAGATTCCTTCTTCTGTTTCATCTTTAGTTCAATATGACTTTTTGAATATATTTTTGGACAAAGAGTCTTTGAACTTTACATTCAAATTCACACATATAGGCTTTCGGATGTTTTATCAGAAGTTAAAATATGAGTTTTGAAAAAAAAAAAAATCTGCCCACGGATTCCATGAACTTGAACTTTCTATACATTTAAATAGATTACTTGGAATGTTTTATTAGTTCTTTAAGGATGACCTTTTGAACTTATTTGTGGCCAAATAGTCTTTGAACTTGAATCTTCTATACAGACTTATGACTTTCAGTTGTTCCATCAGTAGAGCAAGGATGACATTTTTTGATAAAAAAGAATATTTTCTGACTCCGGATCCCATGATCTTGAACTTTCTATGCATACATATAGATTCCTTCTTCTGTTTCATCTATAGTTCAAGTATGACTTTTAGAATATATTTTTTGACAAAGAGTCTTTGAAATTTAAATTTACTTGTATAGGCTTTCCGATTTTTTATCAGAAGTTCAAATATGACTTTTGAAAAAAAAAATCTGCCCACGGATTCCATGAAATTGAACTTTCTATACATTTAAATAGATTCCTTTGGATGTTTTATTAGCTCTTTAAGGATGACCTTTTGAACTTATTTGTGGCCAAAGAGTCCTCGAACTTGAATCTTCTATACAGACATTTGACTTTCAGTTGTTTCATCAGTGGAGCAAGGATGACATTTTTTTTACAAAAAAAAAAAAAAAAAAAAAAAATTCGGACTCTAGATCCCATGAACTTAAACTTTCTTTACATATAAAGAGATTCTTTCTGAGGCTTCATCAGTGCTTTAAGGATGACCTTTTGAACTTATTTGTGGCCAAATAGTCTTTGATCTTGAATCTTCTATACAGACTTATGACTTTCAGTTGTTTCATCAGTAGAGCAAGGATGACATTTATTGATAAAAAAAATATTTTCTGACTCCGGATCCCATGAACTTGAACTTTCTATGCATACGTATAGATTCCTTCTTCTGTTTCATCTTTAGTTCAATATGACTTTTTGAATATATTTTTGGACAAAGAGTCTTTGAACTTTACATTCAAATTCACACGTATAAGCTTTCGGATGTTTTATCAGAAGTTAAAATAAGACTTTTGAAAAAAAAAAAAATCTGCCCATGGATTCCATGAACTTGAACTTTCTATACATTTAAATAGATTACTTCGGATGCTTTATAAGTTCATAAGGATGACCTTTTAAACTTTTTTTGTGGCCAAAGAGTCTTTGAACTTGAATCTTTTATACAGACTTTTGACTCTCAGTTGTTTCATCAGTAGAGCAAGGATGACATTTTTTGACAAAAAAAAAAAAAAATTCTGACTCCGGATCCCATGAACTTGAACTTTCTATGCATACATAGATTCCTTCGCCTGTTTCATCTTTAGTTCAAGTATGACTTTTAGAATATATTTTTGGACAAAGAGTCTTTGAACTTTACATTCAAATTCACATGTATAGGCTTTCGGATGTTGTATCAGAAGTTAAAATATGACTTTTGAAAAAAAATTCTGCCCATGAATTTCATGAACTTGAACTTTCTATACATTTAAATAGATTCCTTTGGATGTTTTATTAGCTCTTTAAGGATGACCTTTTGAACTTATTTGTGGCCAAAGAATCTTTGAACTTGAATCTTCTATACAGATAATTGACTTTCAGTTGTTTCATCAGTAGAGCAAGGATGACATTTTTTGACAAAAAAAATATTTTCTGACTCCGGATCCCATGAACTTGAACCTTCTAAGCATACATATAGATTCCTTCTTCTGTTTCATCTTTAGTTCAAGTATGACTTTTTGAATATATTTTTGGACAAAGAGTCTCTGAAATTTAAATTTAAATTTACATGTATAGGCTTTCCGATTTTTTATCAGAAGTTCAAATATGACTTTTTGAAGATTTTTTGCTTCCCCTATATTCCATGAACTTGAACTTTCTATAGATTTAAAAAGATTCCTTCTGATGTTTTATTAGTGCTTTAAGGATGACCTTTTGAACTTATTTGTGGCCAAATAGTCTTTGAACTTGAATCTTCTATACAGACTTTTGACTTTCAGTTGTTCATCAGTACAGTAAGGACGACATTTTTTGACAAAAAAAAATAATGATTTCTGACTCCGGATCCCATGAACTTGAACTTTCTATACAAATTAAATAGATTCCTTCTGATGCTTCATCAGTGCTTTAAGGATGACATTTTAAACTTATTTGTGGCCAAATAGCCTTTGAACTTGAATCTTATATACAGACTTTTGACTTTCAGTTGTTTCATCAGTAGAGCAAGGATGACATTTTTTGAAAGAAACAAAATATTCTTATGAACTTGAATTTTCTATGCATACATATAGATTCCTTCTTCTGTTTCATCTTTAGTTCAAGTATGGCTTTTTGAATATATTTTTGGACAAAGAGTATTTGAACTTTACATTTAAATTCACACGTATAGGCTTTCGGATTTTGTATCAGAAGTTAAAATATGACTTTTGAAAAAAAATTCTGCCCATTAATTCCATGAACTTGAACTTTCTATACATTTTAATAAATTCCTTTGGATGTTTTATTAGTTCTTTAAGGATGACCTTTTGAACTTATTTGTGGCCAAAGAGTCTTTGAACTTGAATCTTCTATACAGACATTTGACTTTCAGTTGTTTCATCAGTGGAGCAAGGATGACATTTTTTTACAAAAAAAAAAAAAAAAAAATTCTGACTCCGGATCCCATGAACTTGAACTTTCTATACATATATATACATAGTTTCCTTCTGATTCGTCGTCAGTGCTTTAAGGATGACCTTTTGAACTTATTTGTGGCCAAAGATTCTTTGAACTTGAATCTTCTATACAGACTTATGACTTTCAGTTGTTTCATCAGTAGAGCAAGGATGACATTTTTTTGACAAACAAAAATAATTTCTGACTACGGATCCCATGAACTTGAACTTTCTATGCATATAGATTCCTTCTTCTTTTTCATCTTTAGTTCAAGTATGGCTTTTTGAATATATTTTTGGACAAAGAGTCTTTGAACTTTACATTCAAATTCACACGTATAGGCTTTCGGATGTTTTATCAGAAGTTAAAATATGACTTTTGAAAAAAAAATCTGCCAATGGATTCCATGAACTTGAACTTTCTATACATATAAATGGATTTCTTCTGATGCTTCATCAGTGCTTTAAGGATGACCTTTTGAACTTATTTGTGGCCAAATAGTCTTCGAACTTTGATCTTCTATACAGACTTATGACTTTCAATTGTTGTTTCATCAGTAGAGCAAGGATGACATTTTTTGACAAAAAAAATAATTTCTGACTCCGGATTCCAGGAACTTGAACTTTCTATGCATACATATAGATTCCTTCTTCTGTTTCATCTTTAGTTCAAGTATGGCTTTTGAATATAATTTTGGACAAAGAGTCTTTGATCTTTACATTTAAATTCACACGTATAGGCTTTCGGATGTTATATCAGAAGTTAAAATATGACTTTTGAAAAAAAAAATTCTGCCCATGGATTTCATGAACTTGAACTTTCTATACATATAAATGGATTTCTTCTGATGCTTCATCAGTGCTTTAAGGATGACCTTTTGAACTTATTTGTGGCCAAATAGTCTTCGAACTTTGATCTTCTATACAGACTTATGACTTTCAATTGTTGTTTCATCAGTAGAGCAAGGATGACATTTTTTGACAAAAAAAATAATTTCTGACTCCGGATTCCAGGAACTTGAACTTTCTATGCATACATATAGATTCCTTCTTCTGTTTCATCTTTAGTTCAAGTATGGCTTTTGAATATAATTTTGGACAAAGAGTCTTTGATCTTTACATTTAAATTCACACGTATAGGCTTTCGGATGTTATATCAGAAGTTAAAATATGACTTTTGAAAAAAAAAATTCTGCCCATGGATTTCATGAACTTGAACTTTCTATACATTTAAATAGATTCCTTCGGAAGTTTTATTAGTTCTTTAAGGATGACCTTTTGAACTTTTTTGTTGCCAAAGAGTCTTTGAACTTGAATCTTCTATACAGACATTTGACTTTCAGTTGTTTCATTTGTGCAGCAAGGATGACATTTTTTGAAAAATATAAAAATAAAAATTCTGACTCCAGATCCCATGAACTTGAACTTTCTATGCATACACATAGATTCCTTCGTCTGTTTCATCTTTAGTTCAAGTATGGCTTTTTGAATATATTTTTGGACAAAGAGTCTTTGAACTTTACATTTAGATTACTTCGGATGTTCTATTAGTTCTTTAAGGATGACCTTTTGAACTTATTTGTGGCCAAATAGTCTTTGAACTTGAATCTTCTATTATGACTTTCAGTTGTTTCATCAGTAGAGCAAGGATGACATTTTTTGACAAAAAAAAATTATTTCTATAAAAAATTCTGACTCCGGATCCAATGAACTTGAACTTTCTATGCATACATATAGATTCCTTCTTCTGTTTCATCTTTAGTTCAAGTATGGCTTTTTGAATATATTTTTGGACAAAGAGTCTTTGAACATTACATTCAAATTCACACGTATAGGCTTTCGGATGTTTTATCAGAAGTAAAAATATGACTTTTGAAAAAAAAATTCTGTCCATGGATTCCATGAACTTGAACTTTCTATACATTTAAATAGATTTCTTCAGATGCTTCATCAGTGCTTTAAGGATGACCTTTTGAACTTATTTGTGGCCAAATAGTCTTTGAACTTGAATCTTCTATACAGACTTTTGACTTTCAGTTGTTCATCAGTACAGTAAGGACGATATTTTTTGACAAAAAAAAATAATAATTTCTGACTCCGGATCCCATGATCTTGAACTTTCTATACAAATTAAATAGATTCCTTCTGATGCTTCATCAGTGCTGTAAGGATGACATTTTAAACTTATTTGTGGCCAAATAGCCTTTGAACTTGAATCTTATATACAGACTTTTGACTTTCAGTTGTTTCATCAGTAGAGCAAGGATGACATTTTTTAAAAGAAACTAAAAATTCTTATGAACTTGAATTTTCTATGCATACATATAGATTCCTTCTTCTGTTTCATCTTTAGTTCAAGTATGGCTTTTTGAATTTATTTTTTGACAAAGAGTATTTGAACTTTACATTTAAATTCACACGTATAGGCTTTCGGATTTTGTATCAGAAGTTAAAATATGACTTTTGAAAAAAAATTCTGCCCATTGATTCCATGAACTTGAACTTTCTATACATTTTAATAAATTCCTTTGGATGTTTTATTAGTTCTTTAAGGATGACCTTTTGAACTTATTTGTGGCCAAAGAGTCTTTGAACTTGAATCTTCTATACAGACATTTTACTTTCAGTTGTTTCATCAGTGGAGCAAGGATGACATTTTTTTACAAAAAAAAAAAAAATAATTTCTGACTCCGGATCACATGAACTTGAACTTTCCATGCATATAGATTCCTTCTTCTGTTTCATCTTTCGTTCAAGTATGGCTTTTTGAATATATTTTTGGACAAAGAGTCTTTGAACTTCAAATTCACACGTATAGGCTTTCGAATGTTTTATCAGAAGTAAAAATATGACTTTTGAAAAAAAATTCTGCCCATGGATTCCATGAACTTGAACTTTCTATACATTTAAATAGATTTCTTCGGATGTTTTATTAGTTCTTTAAGGATGAACTTTTGAACTTATTTGTTGCCAAATACACTTTGACCTTGAATCGTCTATACAGACTTATGACTTTCAGCTGTTTCATCAGTAAAGCAAGGACGACATTTTTTGACAAAAAAAATAATAATTTCTGACTCCGGATTCCATGAACTTGAACTTTCTATACATTTAAATAGATTCCTTCTGATGAAGCTGCATCCTTAAAGCAGCTTCATCAGTTCTTTAAGGATGACCTTTTGAACTTATTTGTGGCCAAATAGTCTTTGAACTTAAATCTTCTATACAGACTTAAGACTTTCAGTTGTTTCATCAGTAGTTTCATCAGTAGAGCAAGGATGACATTTTTTGACAAAAATAATATTTTCTGACTCCGGATCCCAGGAACTTGAACTTTCTATGCATACATATAGATTCCTTCTTCTGTTTCATCTTTAGTTCAAGTATGGCTTTTGAATATAATTTTGGACAAAGAGTCTTTGATCTTTACATTTAAATTCACACGTATAGGCTTTCGGATGTTATATCAGAAGTTAAAATATGACTTTTGAAAAAAAAAAATTCTGCCCATGGATTTCATGAACTTGAACTTTCTATACATTTAAATAGATTCCTTCGGAAGTTTTATTAGTTCTTTAAGGATAACCTTTTGAACTTTTTTGTTGCCAAAGAGTCTTTGAACTTGAATCTTCTATACAGACATTTGACTTTCAGTTGTTTCATTTGTGCAGCAAGGATGACATTTTTTGAAAAATATAAAAATAAAAATTCTGACTCCAGATCCCATGAACTTGAACTTTCTATGCATACACATAGATTCCTTCGTCTGTTTCATCTTTAGTTCAAGTATGGCTTTTTGAATATATTTTTGGACAAAGAGTCTTTGAACTTTACATTTAGATTACTTCGGATGTTCTATTATTTCTTTAAGGATGACCTTTTGAACTTATTTGTGGCCAAATAGTCTTTGAACTTGAATCTTCTATTATGACTTTCAGTTGTTTCATCAGTAGAGCAAGGATGACATTTTTTGACAAAAAAAAATTATTTCTATAAAAAATTCTGACTCCGGATCCAATGAACTTGAACTTTCTATGCAAACATATAGATTCCTTCTTCTGTTTCATCTTTAGTTCAAGTATGGCTTTTTGAATATATTTTTGGACAAAGAGTCTTTGAACTTTACATTCAAATTCACACGTATAGGCTTTCGGATGTTTTATCAGAAGTAAAAATATGACTTTTGAAAAAAAAATTCTGTCCATGGATTCCATGAACTTGAACTTTCTATACATTTAAATAGATTTCTTCAGATGCTTCATCAGTGCTTTAAGGATGACCTTTTGAACTTATTTGTGGCCAAATAGTCTTTGAACTTGAATCTTCTATACAGACTTTTGACTTTCAGTTGTTCATCAGTACAGTAAGGACGATATTTTTTGACAAAAAAAATAATAATTTCTGACTCCGGATCCCATGATCTTGAACTTTCTATACAAATTAAATAGATTCCTTCTGATGCTTCATCAGTGCTGTAAGGATGACATTTTAAACTTATTTGTGGCCAAATAGCCTTTGAACTTGAATCTTATATACAGACTTTTGACTTTCAGTTGTTTCATCATTAGAGCAAGGATGACATTTTTTAAAAGAAACTAACAATTCTTATGAACTTGAATTTTCTATGCATACATATAGATTCCTTCTTCTGTTTCATCTTTAGTTCAAGTATGGCTTTTTGAATATATTTTTGGACAAAGAGTATTTGAACTTTACATTTAAATTCACACGTATAGGCTTTCGGATTTTGTATCAGAAGTTAAAATATGACTTTTGAAAAAAAATTCTGCCCATTGATTCCATGAACTTGAACTTTCTATACATTTTAATAAATTCCTTTGGATGTTTTATTAGTTCTTTAAGGATGACCTTTTGAACTTATTTGTGGCCAAAGAGTCTTTGAACTTGAATCTTCTATACAGACATTTTACTTTCAGTTGTTTCATCAGTGGAGCAAGGATGACATTTTTTTACAAAAAAAAAAAAAAAAAATTCTGACTCCGGATCTAATGAACTTGAACTTTCTATGCATATAGATTCCTTCTTCTGTTTCATCTTTAGTTCAAGTATGGCTTTTTGAATATATTTTTGGACAAAGAGTCTTTGAACTTCAAATTCACACGTATAGGCTTTCGAATGTTTTATAAGAAGTAAAAATATGACTTTTGAAAAAAAAATTCTGCCCATGGGTTCCATGAACTTGAACTTTCTATACATTTAAATAGATTTCTTCGGATGTTTTATTAGTTCTTTAAGGATGAACTTTTGAACTTATTTGTGGCCAAATACACTTTGATCTTGAATCGTCTATACAGACTTATGACTTTCAGCTGTTTCATCAGTAGAGCAAGGACGACATTTTTTGACAAAAAAAAATAATAATTTCTGACTCCGGATTCCATGAACTTGAACTTTCTATACATTTAAATAGATTCCTTCTGATGAAGCTGCATCCTTAAAGCAGCTTCATCAGTTCTTTAAGGATGACCTTTTGAACTTATTTGTGGCCAAATAGTCTTTGAACTTAAATCTTCTATACAGACTTAAGACTTTTTCAGTTGTTTCATCAGTAGTTTCATCAGTAGAGCAAGGATGACATTTTTTGACAAAAATAATATTTTCTGATTCCGGATCCCAGGAACTTGAACTTTCTATGCATACATATAGATTCCTTCTTCTTTTTCATCTTTAATTCAAAGATGGCTTTTTGAATATATTTTTGGACAAAGAGTCTTTGATCTTTACATTCAAATTCACACGTATAGGCTTTCGGATGTTTTATCAGAAGTAAAAATATGACTTTTGAAAAAAAAAATCCCATGGGTTCCATGAACTTGAACTTTCTATACATTTATATAGATTTCTTCGGATGTTTTATTAGTTCTTTAAGGATGACCTTTTGAACTTATTTGTGGCCAAATAGTCTTTGAACTTGAATCGTCTATACAGACTTTTGACTTTCAGTTGTTTCATCAATAGAGCAAGGATGACATTTTTTGAAAAAAAACAAAATCTGTCTCCGGATCCCATGAACTTGAACTTTCTATGTGTACATAGAGATTCTTTCTTCTTTAGTTCAAGTATGGCTTTTTGAATATATTTTTGGACAAAGAGTCTTTATAGGCTTTTGATTTTTTATCAGAAGTTCAAATATGACTTTTTGAAAAAATGTTGCTGCCCCTAGATTCCATGAACTTGAACTTTCTATACATCTAAATAGATTCCTTCTGATGTTTTATTTGTTCTTCAAGGGTGACCCTTTGATCTTATTCTTGGCCAAATAGTCTTTGAACTTGAACTCTCCATATATACTAATATATTCCTTCTGATGTTTCATCCCAGGTTTAAATGTCTTTTGGAAAAATGTTCTGCCCCTGGATTCCGTGACCTTGAACTTTCTATACATATAAATATATTCCTTCGGATGCTTAATCAGTGCTTTAAGGATGACCTTTTGAACTTATTTGTGGCCAAATAGTCTTCGAACTTTAATTTTCTATACAGACTTATGACTTTCAATTGTTGTTTCATCAGTAGAGCAAGGATGACATTTTTTGACAAAAAAAATAATTTCTGACTCCGGATCCCAGGAACTTGAACTTTCTATGCATACATATGATTCCTTCTTCTGTTTCATCTTTAGTTCAAGTATGGCTTTTTGAATATATTTTTGGACAAAGAGTCTTTGATCTTTACATTCAAATTCACACGTATAGGCTTTCGGATGTTTTATCAGAAGTAAAAATATGACTTTTTAAACATTTTTTGCTGCCCCTAGATTTCATGAACTTGTAACTCTCTATACATATAAAAGGATTTCTTCTGATGCTTCATCAGTGCTTTAAGGAAGACATTTCGAACTTATTTGTGACAAATAGTCTTTGAACTTGAATTATCTATACAGACTTATGACTTTCAGTTGTTTCATCAGTGGAGCAAGAATGCCAATTTTTTTACAAAAAAAAAAAAAAAAAAATTCTGACTCCGGATCCCATGAACTTGAACTTTCTATACATATAAATAGATTCCTTCTTATCCTTCATCAGTGCTTTAAGGATGACCTTTTGAACTTATTGTGGCCAAATAGTCTTTGAACTTGAATCGTCTATACAGACTTATGACTTTCAGTTGTTTCATCAGTAGAGCAATGATGACAATTTTTGACAGAAAAAATAATTTCTGACTCCGGATCCCATGAACTTGAACTTTCTATACATTTAAATAGATTCTTTCTGATGTTTTATTAGTTCTTCATGGATGACCTTTTGATCTAATTCTTGGCAAAATAGTCTTTGAACTGGAACTCTCTATGTATACCTTCTGATTTTTCACGTATACCTTCTGATATTCCTCGTGATGTTTCATCCCAAGTTCAAATATGTCTTTTGGAAAAATGTTCTGCCCTTGGATTCCATAAACTTGAACTTTCTATACATATAAATTAGATTCCTTCTGATGCTTCATCAGTGCTTTAAGGATGACCTTTTGAACTTATTTGTGGCCAAATAGTCTTTGAACTTGAATCTTCTATACAGACTTATGACTTTCAGTTGATTCATCATTAGAGCAGGGATGACTTTTTTTTGACAGAAAAAATAATTTCTGACTCAGGATCCCATGAACTTGAACTTTCTATGCATACATATATATTCCTTCTTCTGTTTCATCTGTAGTTCAAGTATGGCTTTTTGAACATAGTTTTGGACAAAGAGTTTAAAAGACTTTAAATTTAATTTCACACCTATGGGCTTTCGGATTTGAAGTATCAGAAGAAGTCTGAGAGTCCCAAAACTGTAACTGTCTAAACATTCATACATTTAGATAATACATTAGCTAGAAAATGTTCCATATTTAACTACTGAATATATTTCTTGAACCTTCTGTGGAATAAGAATTAGTCAGAATCCACATCAATTGCATTTCAATCCTGTACGTCGAATGTGGAATCCTGTTAAAGGTAATGCATAAAATTAATGCGTTTAACATTGAAGAGTTTAGGGCTTTTGCATTTCATTGCTTTGCATTACACGAAAAAAAAAAAACGAAAAAAAAAAAACGAAAAGAATACGAAAAAAACTCGTGCACTGAAGACTTTTGCATGCAATGTATAAAAACCTTTTTTGCATTGAAGAAATCAGAGCATTTACATTGCACTGAAATAGAACTCGTTGCGCATTGAAGAAATAAGTACTTTTTCATTGCATTGCATGAAATAACTCGTTGTGCACTGAATATATTTTACATTGCATTGCACCTAAAAGAACTCGTTGGGCAATGAATATATTAGCGATTTTGCATTGCATTGCATAAAATAACTCGTTGCGCATTGAAGTAGCGCTTTTGCATTGCATATAAGAATTCAGGGTGCAATGAAAAGATTAGTGCTTTTGCATTGCATACGAAAAAACTCGTACATTGAAGCAAAAAAAAACCTTTGTGCATTGAAAAAAATAGTGCTTTTGCATTGCATATATTAGAATTCGCGATGCATTGTGAAGAGATAAGTGTTTTTGCATTGCGTTGCATGAAATAACTCGTTGTGCATTGAAGATATTAGCGCTTTTGCATTTGCATACGAAAAAATTATTGTTTTTGCATTGCATTGCATTGCATTGCATTGCATACGAAAAAAAGTTAAATAAGGAGATTAAAGCTTTTGCATTGCATTGCATATAAGAAGTCGTTGTGCAGAAAGAGTTAGTGCTTTTGCAATTACATTGCATATAAAGAACTAGTTGCGCATTGAAGAAATAAGTGCTTCTGCATTGCATAGAAAAAAGTTGTGCAATGACGCGATTAATGTTTTTATTGCATTGCATACGAAAAAACTTGTGCACTGGGGAGATTAGTCCTTTTGTATCGCACTGCATACGAAAAAACTTGTGCACTGAGGAGATTAAGTGCATGCAAAAACTTACTGTGCATCGAAGAGATAGTGTTTTGCATTGCATAAAAAACTCGTTGTGCATTGCGATAGCGCTTTTGAATTGCATTGCATATAAGAACTGTTGAGCATTGAAGAAATAAGTGATTTTGCATTGCATATCGGGGTGCAAAGAAGAGATTAATGCTTTTCATTGCTTTGCATTGCATTGCACAACGAAACACTCGTGCATTGAAGATTTTGCATGCATACAAAAACTACTTTTGTATGAATAAATTGTGCTTTTGCATTGCATTGCATAAAGAACTCGTTGTGCAGAAAGAGATTTGTGCTTTTGCATTAGAAAAAATCTCATGCAATGACGCGATTAATGACTTTACATTGCATTTACATTGCATTGCATATAACAACTCGTTGCGCATTGAAGAAATAAGTGATTTTTGCTTTGCATTGCAGCGATCTTTGCAAAGAAGAGATTTGCATGCATGCATACAAAAACAATTTGTGCATTGAATAAATTGTACTTTTGCATTGCATTGCATAAAGAACTCGTTGTGCACAGAAAGAGATTAAGTGCTTTTGCATTAGAAACAGCTCATGCAATAATGATTTTAATTGCATTGCATACGAAAACACTTGTTCAGTGAGGAGATTAAAGCTTTGCATTGCATTGAACTCGTCATGCATTAAAAATATTAGCGCTTTTGCATTGCATATAAGAGCTCGTTGCCATTAAAGAAACAAGTGATTTTGCATTGCATTGCATTTGCTGTGCAAAGAACAGATTAATGCTTTTCCATTGCTGTGCATTGCATTGCATAACGAAAAACTCGTGCATTGAAGATTTTGCATGCATACAAAAACTATTTGTGTATGAATAAATTGTGCTTTTGCATTGCATTGCATAGAAAAAAGTTGTGCAATGACGCAATTAATGATTTTACATTGCATTCCATACGAATTGCATTGCATATAAAGAACTAGTTGCGCATTGAAGAAATAAGTGCTTTTGCATTGCATAGAAAAAAGTTGTGCAATAACGCAATTAATGATTTTACATTGCATTGCAACTTGTGCACTGGGGAGATTAGTGCTTTTGCATTGCACTGCATACGAAAAAACTTGTGCACTGAGGAGATTAAGTGGTTTTGCATTGCATGCAAAAACTTGCTGTGCATCGAAGAGATAGTGTTTTGCATTGCATAAAAAACTCGTTGTGCATTGAAGATAGCGTTTTTGAATTGCATTTATGCATATAAGAACTCGTTGGGCATTGAAGAAATAAGTGGTTTTTGCATTGCATTCTATTGCATAAAGAACTCGTTGTGCAGAAAGAGATTAGTGCTTTTGCATTGCATTGCATATATAAGAACTAGTTGCGCATTGAAGAAATAAGTGCTTTTGCATTGCATACGAAAAAACTTGTGCACTGGGGAGATTAGTGCTTTTGCATTGCATTGCGTATGAAAAAACTTGTGCACTGAGGAGATTAGTGCATTTGCATTGCATTGCATGCAAAAACTTGCTGTGCATCGATGATTGATCGAAGATTGAAGCATTGATAGTGCTTTTGCATTGCATAAAAAAACTCGTGCACTGAAGATAGCGCTTTTGCATTGCATTGCATATAAGATTAAAGCTTTTCATTGCTTTGAACTCGTCATGCATTGAAGATATTAGCGCTTTGGCATTGCATTACATATAAGAACTCGTTGCCATTAAAGAAATAAGTGATTTTGCTTTGCAAAGCATGCAAATACTTGCTGTGCATCGAAGAGATAGTTCTTTCGCATTGAATAAAAAACTCGTTGTGCACTGAAGATATCGCTTTTATATTGCATTGCATATAAGACTCGTTGAGCGATTTTTGCATTGCAGCGATCTGTGCAAAGAAGAGATTTATGCATTTCATTGCTTTACATTGCATTGCATAACGAAAAACTCGTGAATTGAAGATTTTGCATGCATGCATACAAAAACAATTTGTGCATTGAATAAATTGTACTTTTGCATTGCATAAAGAACTCGTTGTGCACAGAAAGAGATTAGAATTAGAATTAGCATTAGAATCAAGCTCATGCAATGACGCGTTTAATGATTTTAATTGCATTGCATACGAAAAAACTTGTTCAGTGAGGAGATTAAAGCTTTTGCATTGCTTTGAACTCGTCATGCATTGAAGATATTAGCGCTTTGGCATTGCATTACATATAAGAACTCGTTGCCATTAAAGAAATAAGTGATTTTGCATTGCATTGCATATCGCTGTGCAAAGAAGAGATTAATGCTTTTCCATTGCTGTGCGTTGCATTGAATAACGAAAAGCTCGTGAATTGAAGATTTTGCATGCATGCATACAAAAACTATTTTTGTATGAATAAATTGTGCTTTTGCATTGCATTACATAAAGAACTCGTTGTGCAGAAAGAGATTTGTGCTTTTGCATTAGAAAAAATCTCATGCAATGACGCGATTAATGACTTTACATTGCATTGCATACGAAAAAACGTGTTCAATGAGGGATTAAAGCTTTTGCATTGCATTGAACTCGCCATGCATTGAATATATTAGCGCTTTTGCATTCATTGCATATAACAACTCGTTGCGCATTGAAGAAATAGGTGATTTTTGCTTTGCATTGCAGCGATCTTTGCAAAGAAGAGATTTGCATGCATGCATACAAAAACAATTTGTGCATTGAAAAAATTGTACTTTTGCATTGCATTGCATAAAGAACTCGTTGTGCACAGAAAGAGATTAAGTGCTTTTGCATTAGAAACAGCTCATGCAATAATGATTTTAATTGCATTGCATACGAAAACACTTGTTCAGTGAGGAGATTAAAGCTTTGCATTGCATTGAACTCGTCATGCATTAAAAATATTAGCGCTTTTGCATTGCATATAAGAGCTCGTTGCCATTAAAGAAACAAGTGATTTTGCATTGCATTGCATATTGCTGTGCAAAGAACAGATTAATGCTTTTCCATTGCTGTGCATTGCATTGCATAACGAAAAACTCGTGCATTGAAGATTTTGCATGCATACAAAAACTATTTGTGTATGAATAAATTGTGCTTTTGCATTGCATTGCATAAATAACTCATTGTTCAGAAAGAGATTAGTGCTTTTGCAAAAGAAAAAATCTCATGCAATGACGCGATTAAATGACTTTACATTGCGCATTCGAAAAAACGTGTTCAATGAGGAGATTAAAGCTTTTGCATTGCATTGAACTCGCCATGCATTGAAGATATTAGCGCTTTCGCATATGCATATAAAATATTAGCGCTTTTGCATTGCAAAACATATAAGAACTCATTACCATTAAAGAAATAAGTGATTTTGCATTGCATAGCATATCGCTGTGCAAAGAACAGAATAATGATTTTCCATTACTGTGCATTGCATTGCATAACGAAAAACTCGTGCATTGAAGATTTTGCATGCATACAAAAACTATTTGTGTATGAATAAATTGTGCTTTTGCATTGCATAAAGAAAGAACTCGTTGTGCAGAAAGAGATTAGTGCTTTTGCATTAGAAAAAATCTCATGAAATGACGCGCTAAGACTTTACATTGCATTGCATACGAAAAAACGTGTTCAATGAGGAGATTAAAGCTTTTGCATTGCATTGCACTCGCCATGCATTGAATATATTAGCGCTTTTGCATTCATTGCATATAAGAACTCGTGCGCATTGAAGAAATTAGTGCTTTTTTGCATTGCATTGCACAAAGAACGCGTTGTGCAGAGAGATTAGTGCTTTTGCATTGCATTGCATATATAAAAAACTAGTTGCGCATTGAAGAAGTGCTTTTGCATTGCATAGAAAAAAGCTCGTGCAATGACGCGATTAATGATTTTACATTGCATTGCATACGAAAAAATTGTGCACTGATGATATTAGTGCATTTGCATTGCATTGCATGCAAAAACTTGTTGTGCATCGAAGAGATAGTGCTTTTGCATTGCATAAAAAACTCGTGCACTGAAGATAACGCTTTTGCATTGCATTGCATATAGAACTCGTTGAGCATTGAAGAAATAAGTAATTTTTGCAATGCATTGCAGCGATCTGTACAAAGAAGAGATTTATGCTTTTTCATTGCTTTGCATTGCATTGCATAACGAAAAACTCGTGAATTGAAGATTTTGCATATGCATGCATACAAAAACAATTTGTGCATTGAATAAATTGTAGTTGCATTGCATTGCATAAAGAACTCGTTGTGCACAGAAAGAGATTAAGTGCTTTTGCATTAGAAACAAGCGATTAATGATTTTAATTGCATTGCATACGAAAAAACTTGTTCAGTGAGGAAATTAAACCTTTTGCATTGCTTTGAAGTCATGCATTGAAGATATTAGCGCTTTGGCATTGCATTGTATAAGAACTCGTTGCCATTAAAGAAATAAGTGATTTTGCATTGCATTGCATATCGCTGTGCAAAGAACAGATTAATGCTTTTTCATTGCTGTGCATTCCATTGCATACGAAAATACGAATTCAAATTCACACGTATACTCTGGATTCCATGAACTTGAACTTTCTATACATTTAGATAGATTCCTTCGGATGATTTATTAGTTCTTTAAGGATGACCTTTTTAACTTATTTGTGGCCAAATAGTCTCTGAACTTGAATCTTCAATACAGACTTATGACTTTCAGTTGTTTCATCAGTAGAGCGAGGATGACATTTTTTGACAAAAAAAAAAAAAAAAAAAAAAACATTCCGACTCCGGATCCCATGAACTTGAACGTTCTATTCATGCATATGGATTCCTTCTTCTGTTTCATCTTTAGATAAAGTATGACTTTTTGAATATATTTTTGGACAAAGAGTCTTTGAACTTTACATTCAAATTCACACGTATAAGCTTTCGGATGTTTTATCAGAAGTTAAAATGTGACTTTTAAAAAAAAAAATCTGCCCATGGATTCCATGAACTTGAACTTTCTATACATTTAAATAGATTCCTTCGGATGCTTTATTAGCTCTTTAAGGATGAACTTTTGAACTTATTTGTGGCCAAAGAGTCTTTGAACTTGAATCTTCTATACAGATATTTGACTTTCAGTTGTTTCATCAGTAGAGCAAGGATGACATTTTTTTACAAAAAAAAAAAAAAAAAAATTATGACTCCGGATCCCATGAACTTGAACTTTCTATACACATAAATAGATTCTTTCTGAGGCTTCATCAGTGCTTTAAGGATGACCTATTAAACTTATTTGTGGCCAAATAGTCTTTGAACTTGAATCTTCTATACAGACTTTTGACTTTAAGTTGTTTCATCAGTAGAGCAAGAATGACATTTTTTGACAAAAAAAAAAAAGATTATTTCTGACTACAGATCCCAGGAACTTGAACTTTCTATGCATACATATTGATTCCTTCTTCTGTTTCGTCTTTAGTTCAAGTATGGCTTTTGAATATATTTTTGGACAAATAGTCTTTGATCTTTACATTTAAATTCACACATATAGGCTTTCGGATGTTATATCAGAAGTTAAAATATGACTTTTGAAAAAAATAAACATTCTGCCCATTGATTCCATTAACTTGAACTCTCTATACATTTAAATAAATTCCTTTGGATGTTTTATTAGTTCTTTAATGATGAACTTTTGAACTCATTTGTGGCCAAAGAGTCTTTGAACTTGAATCTTCTATACAGACATTTGACTTTCAGTTGTTTCATCAGTGGAGCAAGGATGACATTTTTTGACAAAAAAAAAAAAAAAAATTCTGACTCCGGATCCCATGAACTTGAACTTTCTTTACACATTAATAGATTCTTTCTGAGGCTTCATCAGTGCTTTAAGGATGACCTATTAAACTTATTTGTGGCCAAATAGTCTTTGAACTTGAATCTTCTATACAGACGTATGACTTTCAGTTGTTTTATCAGTAGAGCAAGGATGAAATTTTTTGACAAAAAAAATAATTTCTATAAAAAAGAATAGACTTCAGGTCCCATGAACTTGAACTTTCTATGCATACATATAGATTCCTTCTTCTGTTTCATCTTTAGTTCAAATATGTCTTTTTGAATATATTTTTGCACAAAGAGTCTTTGATCTTTACATTTAAATTCACACGTATAGGCTTTCGGATGTTATATCAGAAGTTAAAAAATGACTTTTGAAAAAAAAAAAATCTGCCCATGGATTCCATGAACTTGATCTTTCTATACATTTAAATATATTCCTTCGGAAGTTTTATTAGTTCTTTAAGGATGACCTTTTGAACTTCTTTGTGGCCAAAGAGTCTTTGAACTTGAATCTTCTATACAGGCATTTGACTTTCAGTTGTTTCATCAGTAGAGCAATGATGACATTTTTTTACAAAAAAAAAAAAAAAAATCGGACTCTGGATCCCATGAACTTGAACTTTCTTTACACATGAAGAGATTCTTTCTGAGGCTTCATCAGTGCTTTAAGGATGACCTTTTGAACTTATTTGTGGCCAAAGAGTCTTTGAACTTGTATCTTCTATAAAGACATTTGATTTTCAGTTGTTTCGTCAGTGGAGCAAGGATGACATTTTTTTACAAAAAAAAAAAAAAAAAATTCTGACTCAGGATATCTTGAACTTGAAGTTTCTATACACATATATATTCTTTCTGAGGCTTCATCAGTGCTTTAAGGATGACCTATTAAACTTATTTGTGGCCAAATAGTCTTTGATCTTGAATCTTCTATACAGACTTATGACTTTCAGTTGTTTCATCAGTAGAGCAAGGATGACATTTTTTGAAAAAAACAAAAACAAATTCTTACTCCGGATCCCATGAACTTGAACTTTCTATGCATACACATAGATTCCTTCTTCTGTTTCTCTTTAGTTCAAGTATGACTTTTAGAATATATTTTTGGACAAAGAGTCTTTGAATTTTACATTCAAATTCACATGCATAGGCTTTCGGATTTTGTATCAGAAGTTAAAATATGACTTTTGAAAAAAAATTCTGCCCATGGATTTCATGAACTTGAACTTTCTATACATTTAAATAGATTCCTTTGGATGTTTTATTAGCTCTTTAAGGATGAACTTTTGAACTTATTTGTGGCCAAAGAGTCTTTGAACTTGAATCTTCTATACAGGCATTTGACTTTCAGTTGTTTCATCAGTAGAGCAAGGATGACATTTTTTTACAAAAAAAAAAAAAAATATCGGACTCTGGATCCCATGAACTTGAACTTTCTTTACACATAAAGAGATTCTTTCTGAGGCTTCATCAGTGCTTTAAGGATGACCTTTTGAACTTATTTGTGGCCAAAGAGTCTTTGAACTTGTATCTTCTATAAAGACATTTGATTTTCAGTTGTTTCATCAGTGGAGCAAGGATGACATTTTTTTACAAAAAAAAAAAAAAAAAATTCTGACTCAGGATATCTTGAACTTGAAGTTTCTATACACATATATATTCTTTCTGAGGCTTCATCAGTGCTTTATGGATGACCTATTAAACTTATTTGTGGCCAAATAGTCTTTGATCTTGAATCTTCTATACAGACTTATGACTTTCAGTTGTTTCATCAGTAGAGCAAGGATGACATTTTTTGATAAAAAAAATATTTTCTGACTCCGGATCCCATGAACTTGAACTTTCTATGCATACATATAGATTCCTTCTTCTGTTTCATCTTTAGTTCAATATGACTTTTTGAATATATTTTTGGACAAAGAGTCTTTGAACTTTACATTCAAATTCACACGTATAGGCTTTCGGATGTTTTATCAGAAGTTAAAATATGAGTTTTGAAAAAAAAAAAATCTGCCCACGGATTCCATGAACTTGAACTTTCTATACATTTAAATAGATTACTTCGGATGTTTTATCAGTTCTTTAAGGATGACCTTTTGAACTTATTTGTGGCCAAATAGTCTTTGAACTTGAATCTTCTATACAGACTTATGACTTTCAGTTGTTTCATCAGTAGAGCAAGGATGACATTTTTTGATAAAAAAGAATATTTTCTGACTCCGGATCCCATGATCTTGAACTTTCTATGCATACATATAGATTCCTTCTTCTGTTTCATCTATAGTTCAAGTATGACTTTTAGAATATATTTTTCGACAAAGAGTCTTTGAAATTTAAATTTACATGTATAGGCTTTCCGATTTTTTATCAGAAGTTCAAATATGACTTTTGAAAAAAAAAAATCTGCCCACGGATTCCATGAACTTGAACTTTCTATACGTTTAAATAGATTCCTTTGGATGTTTTCTTAGCTCTTTAAGGATGACCTTTTGAACTTATTTGTGGCCAAAGAGTCCTCGAACTTGAATCTTCTATACAGACATTTGACTTTCAGTTGTTTCATCAGTGGAGCAAGGATGACATTTTTTTACAAAAAAAAAAAAAAAATTCGGACTCTAGATCCCATGAACTTGAACTTTCTTTACACATAAAGAGATTCTTTCTGAGGCTTCATCAGTGCTTTAAGGATGACCTTTTGAACTTATTTGTGGCCAAATAGTCTTTGAACTTGAATCTTCTATATAGACTTATGACTTTCAGTTGTTTCATCAGTAGTGCAAGGATGACATTTTTTGACAAAAAAAAAAAAATGTTCTGACTCCGGATCCCAGGAACTTGAACTTTCTATTCATGCATATAGATTCCTTCTTCTGTTTCATCTTTAGTTAAAGTATGGCTTTTTGAATATATTTTTGGACAAAGAGTCTTTGAACTTTACATTCAAATTCACACGTATAAGCTTTCGGATGTTTTATCAGAAGTTAAAATAAGACTTTTGAAAAAAAAAAATCTGCCCATGGATTCCATGAACTTGAACTTTCTATACATTTAAATAGATTACTTCGGATGCTTTATAAGTTCATAAGGATGACCTTTTAAACTTTTTTTGTGGCCAAAGAGTCTTTGAACTTGAATCTTTTATACAGACTTTTGACTCTCAGTTGTTTCATCAGTAGAGCAAGGATGACATTTTTTGACAAAAAAAAAAAAAAAATTCTGACTCCGGATCCCATGAACTTGAACTTTCTATGCATACATATAAATTCCTTCGCCTGTTTCATCTTTAGTTCAAGTATGACTTTTAGAATATATTTTTGGACAAAGAGTCTTTGAACTTTACATTCAAATTCACATGTATAGGCTTTCGGATGTTGTATCAGAAGTTAAAATATGACTTTTGAAAAAAAATTCTGCCCATGAATTTCATGAACTTGAACTTTCTATACATTTAAATAGATTCCTTTGGATGTTTTATTAGCTCTTTAAGGATGACCTTTTGAACTTATTTGTGGCCAAAGAATCTTTGAACTTGAATCTTCTATACAGATAATTGACTTTCAGTTGTTTCATCAGTAGAGCAATGATGACATTTTTTGACAAAAAAAATATTTTCTGACTCCGGATCCCATGAACTTGCACGTTCTAAGCATACATATAGATTCCTTCTTCTGTTTCATCTTTAGTTCAAGTATGACTTTTTCAATATATTTTTGGACAAAGAGTCTTTGAAATTTAAATTTACATGTAAAGGCTTTCCGATTTTTTATCAGAAGTTCAAATATGACTTTTTGAAGATTTTTTGCTTCCCCTATATTCCATGAACTTGAACTTTCTATACATTTAAATAGATTCCTTCTGATGTTTTGTTAGTTCTTCAAGGATGACCTTTTGATCTTATTCTTGGCTAAAGAGTCTTTGAACTTGAGCTCTCTATATATACTAATATAGTCCTTATGATGTTTCATCCCAAGTTCAAATATGACTTTTGGCAAAATGTTCTGACCCTAGATTCCATGAACTTGAACGTTCTATACATATAAATAGATTCCTTCGGATGCTTCATCAGTGCTTTAAGGATGACCTTTTGAACTTATTTGTGGCCAAATAGTCTTTGAACTTGAATCTTCTTTCCAGACTTATGACTTTCAGTTGTTTCATCAGTGGAGCAAGGATGACATTTTTTTACAAAAAAAAAAAAAAAAAAAAACCGGACTCTGGATCCCATGAACTTGAACTTTCTTTACACATAAAGAGATTCTTCCTGAGGCTTCATCAGTGCTTTAAGGATGACCTTTTGAACTTATTTTTGGCCAAATAGTCTTTGAACTCTAATCTTCTATATAGACTTATGACTTTCAGTTGTTTCATCAGTAGTGCAATGATGACATTTTTTGACAAAAAAAATATTTTCTGACTCCGGATCCCATGAACTTGAACCTTCTAAGCATACATATAGATTCCTTCTTCTGTTTCATCTTTAGTTCAAGTATGACTTTTTCAATATATTTTTGGACAAAGAGTCTTTGAAATTTAAATTTACATGTATAGGCTTTCCGATATTTTATCAGAAGTTCAAATATGACTTTTTGAAGATTTTTTGCTTCCCCTATATTCCATGAACTTGAACTTTCTATACATTTAAATAGATTCCTTCTGAAGTTTTATTAGTTCTATAAGGATGACCTTTTGAACTTTTTTGTGGCCAAATAGTCTTTGAACTTGAATCTTCTATACAGACATATGACTTTCAGTTGTTTCATCAGTGCAGCAAGGATGACATTTTTTGAAAAAAACAAAAACAAATACTTACTCCGGATCCCATGAACTTGAACTTTCTATGCATACACATAGATTCCTTCGTCTGTTTCATCTTTAGTTAATGTATGGCTTTTTGAATATATTTTTGGACAAAGAGTCTTTGAACTTTACATTCAAATTCACACGTATAAGCTTTCGGATGTTTTATCAGAAGTTAAAATGTGACTTTTGAAAAAAAAAAATCTGCCCATGGATTCCATGAATTTGAAACTTCTATACATTTAAATAGATTCCTTCGGATGCTTTATTAGTTCTTTAAGGATGACCTTTTGAACTTCTTTGTGGCCAAAGAGTCTTTGAACTTGAATCTTTTATACAGACATTTGACTTTCAGTTGTTTCATCAGTGGAGCAAGGATGACATTTTTTGACAAAAAAAATAAATAATTTCTATAAAAAATAATAGACTTCGGGTCCCATGAACTTGAACTTTCTATGTATACATATAGATTCCTTCTTCCGTTTCATCTTTACAGAAGTTCAAGTATGGCTTTTTGAATATATTTTTGGACAAAGAGTCTTTGAACTTTACATTCAAATTCACACGTATAAGCTTTCGGATGTTTAATCAGAAGTTAAAATGTGACTTTTGAAAAAAAAAAAATCTGCCCATGAACTTGAACTTTCTATAAATTTAACTAGATTCCTTCGGATGCTTTATTAGTTCTTTAAGAATGACCTTTTGAACTTCTTTGTGGCCAAAGAGTCTTTGAACTTGAATCTTTTTACAGACTTTTGACTTTCAGTTGTTTCATCAGTGGAGCAAGGATGACATTTTTTTACAAAAAAAAAAAAAAAAAAATCGGACTCTGGATCCCATGAACTTGAACTTTCTTTACACATAAAGAGATTCTTTCTGAGGCTTCATCAGTGCTTTAAGGATGACCTTTTGAACTTATTTGTGGCCAAATAGTCTTTGAACTTGAATCTTCTATATAGACTTATGACTTTCAGTTGTTTCATCAGTAGTGCAAGGATGACATTTTTTGACAAAAAAAAAAAAATGTTCTGACTCCGGATCCCAGGAACTTGAACTTTCTATTCATGCATATAGATTCCTTCTTCTGTTTCATCTTTAGTTCAAGTATGGCTTTTTGAATATATTTTTGGACAAAGAGTCTTTGAACTTTACATTCAAATTCACACGTATAAGCTTTCGGATGTTTTATCAGAAGTTAAAATAAGACTTTTGAAAAAAATAAAATCTGCCCATGGATTCCATGAACTTGAACTTTCTATACATTTAAACAGATTACTTCGGATGCTTTATAAATTCATAAGGATGACCTTTTGAACTTTTTTTGTGGCCAAAGAGTCTTTGAACTTGAATCTTTTATACAGACTTTTGACTCTCAGTTGTTTCATCAGTAGAGCAAGGATGACATTTTCTTGACAAAAAAAAAAAAAAATTCTGACTCCGGATCCCATGAACTTGAACTTTCTATGCATACATATAGATTCCTTCGCCTGTTTCATCTTTAGTTCAAGTATGACTTTTAGAATATATTTTTGGACAAAGAGTCTTTGAACTTTACATTCAAATTCACATGTATAGGCTTTCGGATGTTCTATCAGAAGTTAAAATATGACTTTTGAAAAAAAATTCTGCCCATGAATTTCATGAACTTGAACTTTCTATACATTTAAATAGATTCCTTTGGATGTTTTATTAGCTCCTTAAGGATGACCTTTTGAACTTATTTGTGGCCAAAGAGTCTCTGAACTTGAATCTTCTATACAGATATTTGACTTTCAGTTGTTTCATCAATAGAGCAATGATGACATTTTTTGACAAAAAAAATATTTTCTGACTCCGGATCCCATGAACTTGAACCTTCTAAGCATACATATAGATTCCTTCTTCTGTTTCATCTTTAGTTCAAGTATGACTTTTTCAATATATTTTTGGACAAAGAGTCTTTGAAACTTAAATTTACATGTATAGGCTTTCCGATTTTTTATCAGAAGTTCAAATATGACTTTGTGAAGATTTTTTGCTTCCCCTATATTCCTTGAACTTGAACTTTCTATACATTTAAATAGATTCCTTCTGATGTTTTATTAGTTCTTCAAGGATGACCTTTTGTTCTTATTCTTGGCTAAATAGTCTTTGAACTTGAGCTCTCTATATATACTAATATAGTCCTTATGATGTTTCATCCCAAGTTCAAATATGACTTTTGGCAAAATGTTCTGACCCTAGATTCCATGAACTTGAACTTTCTATACATATAAATAGATTCCTTCGGATGCTTCATCAGTGCTTTAAGGATGACCTTTTGAACTTATTTGTGGCCAAATAGTCTTTGAACTTGAATCTTCTCTACAGACTTATGACTTTCAGTTGTTTCATCAGTAGAGCACCATGACATTTTTTGACAAAAAAAAATATTTTCTGCCCCTAGATTCCATGAACTTGAACTTACTATGCATACATATAGATTCCTTCTTCTGTTTTATCTTTCGTTCAAGTATGGCTTTTTGAATATATTTTTGGACAAAGAGTCTTTGATCTTTACATTTAAATTCACAAGTATAGGCTTTCGGATGTTATATCAGAAGTTAAAATATGACTTTTGAAAAAAAAAAAATTCTGCCCATGGATTCCATGAACTTGAACTTTCTATACATTTAAATAGATTCCTTCTGATGTTTTATTAGTTCTTCAAGGATGACCTTTTGATCTTATTCTTGCCTAAATAGTCTTTAAACTTGAACTCTCTATATATACTGATATAGTCCTTATGATGTTTCATCCCAAGTTCAAATATGACTTTTGGCAAAATGTTCTGACCCTAGATTCCATGAACTTGAACTTTCTATACATATAAATAGATTCCTTTGGATATTTTATTAGTTCTTTAAGGATGACCTTTTGAACTTATTTGTGGCCAAAGAGTCTTTGAACTTGAATCTTCTATACAGACATTTGACTTTCAGTTGTTTCATCAGTGGAGCAAGGATGACATTTTTTGACCAAAAAAAAAAAAAAAAATTCTGACTCCGGATCCCATGAACTTGAACTTTCTATACACATAAATAGATTCTTTCTGAGGGTTCATCAGTGCTTTAAGGATGACCTATTAAACTTATTTGTGGCCAAATAGTCTTTGAACTTGAATCTTCTATACAGACTTATGACTTTCAGTTGTTTCATCAGTAGAGCAAGGATGACATTTTTTGACAAAAATTTTTTTTTCTGCCCCTAGATTCCATGAACTTGAACTTACTGTGCATACATATAGATTCCTTCTTCTGTTTCATCTTTCGTTCAAGTATGGCTTTTTGAATATATTTTTGGACAAAGAGTCTTTGATCTTTACATTTAAATTCACACGTATAGGCTTTCGGATGTTATATCAGAAGTTAAAATATGACTTTTGAAAAAAAAATTCTGCCCATGGATTCCATGAACTTGAACTTTCTATACATTTAAATAGATTCCTTCTGAAGTTTTATTAGTTCTATAAGGATGACCTTTTGAACTTTTTTGTGGCCAAATAGTCTTTGAACTTGAATCTTCTATACAGACATATGACTTTCAGTTGTTTCATCAGTGCAGCAAGGATGACATTTTTTGAAAAAAACAAAAACAAATTCTTACTCCGGATCCCATGAACTTGAACTTTCTATGCATACACATAGATTCCTTCGTCTGTTTCATCTTTAGTTAATGTATGGCTTTTTGAATATATTTTTGGACAAAGAGTCTTTGAACTTTACATTCAAATTCACACGTATAAGCTTTCGGATGTTTTATCAGAAATTAAAATGTGACTTTTGAAAAAAAAAAAATCTGCCCATGGATTCCATGAATTTAACATTTCTATACATTTAAATAGATTCCTTCGGATGCTTTATTAATTCTTTAAGGATGACCTTTTGAACTTCTTTGTGGCCAAAGAGTCTTTGAACTTGAATCTTTTATACAGACATTTGACTTTCAGTTGTTTCATCAGTGGAGCAAGGATGACATTTTTTGACAAAAAAAATAAATAATTTCTATAAAAAATAATAAACTTCGGGTCCCATGAACTTGAACTTTCTATGCATACATATAGATTCCTTCTTCTGTTTCATCTTTACAGAAGTTCAAGTATGGCTTTTTGAATATATTTTTGGACAAAGAGTCTTTGAACTTCACATTCAAATTCACACGTATAAGCTTTCGGATGTTTAATCAGAAGTTAAAATGTGACTTTTGAAAAAAAAAAAATCTGCCCATGAACTTGAACTTTCTATAAATTTAACTAGATTCCTTCGGATGCTTTATTAGTTCTTTAAGAATGACCTTTTGAACTTCTTTGTGGCCAAAGAGTCTTTGAACTTGAATCTTTTTACAGACTTTTGACTTTCAGTTGTTTCATCAGTGGAGCAAGAATGACATTTTTTTTACAAAAAAAATAAATAAATTCGGACTCTGGATCCCATGAACTTGAACTTTCTTTACACATAAGGAGATTCTTTCTGAGGCTTCATCAGTGCTTTAAGGATGACCTTTTGAACTTATTTGTGGCCAAATAGTCTTTGAACTTGAATCTTCTATATAGACTTATGACTTTCAGTTGTTTCATCAGTAGTGCAAGGATGACATTTTTTGACAAAAAAAAAAAAAAAATGTTCTGACTCCGGATCCCAGGAACTTGAACTTTCTATTCATGCATATAGATTCCTTCTTCTGTTTCATCTTTAGTTCAAGTATGGCTTTTTGAATATATTTTTGGACAAAGAGTCTTTGAACTTTACATTCAAATTCACACGTATAAGCTTTCGGATGTTTTATCAGAAGTTAAAATAAGACTTTTGAAAAAAAAAAAATCTGCCCATGGATTCCATGAACTTGAACTTTCTATACATTTAAATAGATTACTTCGGATGCTTTATAAATTCATAAGGATGATCTTTTGAACTTTTTTTGTGGCCAAAGAGTCTTTGAACTTGAATCTTTTATAGAGACTTTTGACTCTCAGTTGTTTCATCAGTAGAGCAAGGATGACATTTTTTGACAAAAAAAAAAAAAAAAATCTGACTCCGGATCCCATGAACTTGAACTTTCTATGCATACATATAGATTCCTTCGCCTGTTTCATCTTTAGTTCAAGTATGACTTTTAGAATATATTTTTGGACAAAGAGTCTTTGAACTTTACATTCAAATTCACATGTATAGGCTTTCGGATGTTCTATCAGAAGTTAAAATATGACTTTTGAAAAAAAATTCTGCCCATGAATTTCATGAACTTGAACTTTCTATACATTTAAATAGATTCCTTTGGATGTTTTATTAGCTCCTTAAGGATGACCTTTTGAACTTATTTGTGGCCAAAGAGTCTCTGAACTTGAATCTTCTATACAGATATTTGACTTTCAGTTGTTTCATCAATAGAGCAATGATGACATTTTTTGACAAAAAAAATATTTTCTGACTCCGGATCCCATGAACTTGAACCTTCTAAGCATACATATAGATTCCTTCTTCTGTTTCATCTTTAGTTCAAGTATGACTTTTTCAATATATTTTTGGACAAAGAGTCTTTGAAACTTAAATTTACATGTATAGGCTTTCCGATTTTTTATCAGAAGTTCAAATATGACTTTTTGAAGATTTTTTGCTTCCCCTATATTCCTTGAACTTGAACTTTCTATACATTTAAATAGATTCCTTCTGATGTTTTATTAGTTCTTCAAGGATGACCTTTTGATCTTATTCTTGGCTAAATAGTCTTTGAACTTGAGCTCTCTATATATACTAATATAGTCCTTATGATGTTTCATCCCAAGTTCAAATATGACTTTTGGCAAAATGTTCTGACCCTAGATTCCATGAACTTGAACTTTCTATACATATAAATAGATTCCTTCGGATGCTTCATCAGTGCTTTAAGGATGACCTTTTGAACTTATTTGTGGCCAAATAGTCTTTGAACTTGAATCTTCTATACAGACTTATGACTTTCAGTTGTTTCATCAGTAGAGCACCATGACATTTTTTGACAAAAAAAAATATTTTCTGCCCCTAGATTCCATGAACTTGAACTTACTATGCATACATATAGATTCCTTCTTCTGTTTCATCTTTCGTTCAAGTATGGCTTTTTGAATATATTTTTGGACAAAGAGTCTTTGATCTTTACATTTAAATTCACAAGTATAGGCTTTCGGATGTTATATCAGAAGTTAAAATATGACTTTTGGAAAAAAAAAATTCTGCCCATGGATTCCATGAACTTGAACTTTCTATACATTTAAATAGATTCCTTCTGATGTTTTATTAGTTCTTGAAGGATGACCTTTTAATCTTATTCTTGCCTAAATAGTCTTTGAACTTGAGCTCTCTATATATACTGATATAGTCCTTATGATGTTTCATCCCAAGTTCAAATATGACTTTTGGCAAAATGTTCTGACCCTAGATTCCATGAACTTGAACTTTCTATACATATAAATAGATTCCTTTGGATATTTTATTAGTTCTTTAAGGATGACCTTTTGAACTTATTTGTGGCCAAAGAGTCTTTGAACTTGAATCTTCTATACAGACATTTGACTTTCAGTTGTTTCATCAGTGGAGCAAGGATGACATTTTTTGACCAAAAAAAAAAAAAAAAATTCTGACTCCGGATCCCATGAACTTGAACTTTCTATACACATAAATAGATTCTTTCTGAGGGTTCATCAGTGCTTTAAGGATGACCTATTAAACTTATTTGTGGCCAAATAGTCTTTGAACTTGAATCTTCTATACAGACTTATGACTTTCAGTTGTTTCATCAGTAGAGCAACGATGACATTTTTTGACAAAATTTTTTTTTTTCTGCCCCTAGATTCCATGAACTTGAACTTACTGTGCATACATATAGATTCCTTCTTCTGTTTCATCTTTCATTCAAGTATGGCTTTTTGAATATATTTTTGGACAAAGAGTCTTTGATCTTTACATTTAAATTCACACGTATAGGCTTTCGGATGTTATATCAGAAGTTAAAATATGACTTTTGAAAAAAAAATTCTGCCCATGGATTCCGTGAACTTGAACTTTCTATACATTTAAATAGATTCCTTCTGAAGTTTTATTAGTTCTATAAGGATGACCTTTTGAACTTTTTTGTGGCCAAATAGTCTTTGAACTTGAATCTTCTATACAGACATATGACTTTCAGTTGTTTCATCAGTGCAGCAAGGATGACATTTTTTGAAAAAAACAAAAACAAATTCTGACTCCGGATCCCATGAACTTGAACTTTCTATGCATACACATAGATTCCTTCGTCTGTTTCATCTTTAGTTAATGTATGGCTTTTTGAATATATTTTTGGACAAAGAGTCTTTGAACTTTACATTCAAATTCACACGTTTAAGCTTTCGGATGTTTTATCAGAAGTTAAAATGTGACTTTTGAAAAAAAAAAATCTGCCCATGGATTCCATGAATTTGAAATTTCTATACATTTAAATAGATTCCTTCGGATGCTTTATTAGTTCTTTAAGTATGACCTTTTGAACTTCTTTGTGGCCAAAGAGTCTTTGAACTTGAATCTTTTATACAGACATTTGACTTTCAGTTGTTTCATCAGTGGAGCAAGGATGACATTTTTTGACAAAAAAAATAAATAATTTCTATAAAAAATAATAGACTTCGGGTCCCATGAACTTGAACTTTCTATGCATACATATAGATTCCTTCTTCTGTTTCATCTTTACAGAAGTTCAAGTATGGCTTTTTGAATATATTTTTGGACAAAGAGTCTTTGAACTTTACATTCAAATTCACACGTATAAGCTTTCGGATGTTTAATCAGAAGTTAAAATGTGACTTTTGAAAAAAAAAAAATCTGCCCATGAACTTGAACTTTCTATAAATTTAACTAGATTCCTTCGGATGCTTTATTAGTTCTTTAAGAATGACCTTTAGAACTTCTTTGTGGCCAAAGAGTCTTTGAACTTGAATCTTTTTACAGACTTTTGACTTTCAGTTGTTTCATCAGTGGAGCAAGGATGACATTTTTTTACAAAAAAAAAAAAAAATTCGGACTCTGGATCCCATGAACTTGAACTTTCTTTATACATAAAGAGATTCTTTCTGAGGCTTCATCAGTGCTTTAAGGATGACCTTTTGAACTTATTTGTGGCGAAAGAGTCTTTGAACTTGTATCTTCAATAAAGACATTTGATTTTCAGTTGTTTCATCAGTGGAGCAAGGATGACATTTTTTTACAAAAAAAAAAAAAAAATTCTGACTCAGGATATCATGAACTTGAAGTTTCTATACACATATATATTCTTTCTGAGGCTTCATCAGTGCTTTAAGGATGACCTATTAAACTTATTTGTGGCCAAATAGTCTTTGATCTTGAATCTTCTATACAGACTTATGACTTTCAGTTGTTTCATCAGTAGAGCAAGGATGACATTTTTTGATAAAAAAGAATATTTTCTGACTCCGGATCCCATGATCTTGAACTTTCTATGCATACATATAGATTCCTTCTTCTGTTTCATCTATAGTTCAAGTATGACTTTTAGAATATATTTTTCGACAAAGAGTCTTTGAAATTTAAATTTACATGTATAGGCTTTCCGATTTTTTATCAGAAGTTCAAATATGACTTTTGAAAAAAAAAATCTGCCCACGGATTCCATGAACTTGAACTTTCTATACATTTAAATAGATTCCTTTCGATGTTTTATTAGCTCTTTAAGGATGACCTTTTGAACTTATTTGTGGCCAAAGAGTCCTCGAACTTGAATCTTCTATACAGACATTTGACTTTCAGTTGTTTCATCAGTGGAGCAAGGATGACATTTTTTTACAAAAAAAAAAAATGTTCTGACTCCGGATCCCAGGAACTTGAACTTTCTATTCATGCATATAGATTCCTTCTTCTGTTTTATCTTTAGTTAAAGTATGGCTTTTTGAATGTATTTTTGGACAAAGAGTCTTTGAACTTTACATTCAAATTCACACGTATAAGCTTTCGGATGTTTTATCAGAAGTTAAAATAAGACTTTTGAAAAAAAAAAAATCTGCCCATGGATTCCATGAACTTGAACTTTCTATACATTTAAATAGATTACTTCGGATTCTTTATAAGTTCATAAGGATGACCTTTTAAACTTTTTTTGTGGCCAAAGAGTCTTTGAACTTGAATCTTTTATACAGACTTTTGACTCTCAGTTGTTTCATCAGTAGAGCAAGGATGACATTTTTTGACAAAAAAAAAAAAAAAATTCTGACTCCGGATCCCATGAACTTGAACTTTCTATGCATACATATAGATTCCTTCGCCTGTTTCATCTTTAGTTCAAGTATGACTTTTAGAATATTTTTTTGGAAAAGAGTCTTTGAACTTTACATTCAAATTCACATGTTTAGGCTTTCGGATGTTGTATCAGAAGTTAAAATATGACTTTTGAAAAAAAATTCTGCCCATGAATTTCATGAACTTGAACTTTCTATACATTTAAATAGATTCCTTTGGATGTTTTATTAGCTCTTTAAGGATGACCTTTTGAACTTATTTGTGGCCAAAGAATCTTTGAACTTGAATCTTCTATACAGATAATTGACTTTCAGTTGTTTCATCAGTAGAGCAATGATGACATTTTTTTAACAAAAAAAATATTTTCTGACTCCGGATCCCATGAACTTGCACGTTCTAAGCATACATATAGATTCCTTCTTCTGTTTCATCTTTAGTTCAAGTATGACTTTTTCAATATATTTTTGGACAAAGAGTCTTTGAAATTTAAATTTACATGTATAGGCTTTCCGATTTTTTATCAGAAGTTCAAATATGACTTTTTGAAGATTTTTTGCTTCCCCTATATTCCACGAACTTGAACTTTCTATACATTTAAATAGATTCCTTCTGATGTTTTGTTAGATCTTCAAGGATGACCTTTAGATCTTATTTTTGGCTAAATAGTCTTTGAACTTGAGCTCTCTATATATACTAATATAGTCCTTATGATGTTTCATCCCAAGTTCAAATATGACTTTTGGCAAAATGTTCTGACCCTAGATTCCATGAACTTGAACTTTCTATACATTTAAATAGATTCCTTCGGATGATTTATTAGTTCTTTAAGGATGACCTTTTGAACTTATTTGTGGCCAAAGAGTCTTTGAACTTGAATCTTTTATACAGACATTTGACTTTCAGTTGTTTCATCAGTGGAGCAAGGATGACATTTTTTGACAAAAAAAATAAATAATTTCTATAAAAAATAATAAACTTCGGGTCCCATGAACTTGAACTTTCTATGCATACATATAGATTCCTTCTTCTATTTCATCTTTACAGTAGTTCAAGTATGGCTTTTTGAATATATTTTTGGACAAAGAGTCTTTGAACTTTACATTCAATTTCACACGTATAAGCTTTCGGATGTTTTATCAGAAGTTAAAATGTGACTTTTGAAAAAAAAAATTCTGCCCATGGATTCCATGAACTTGAATTTCTATACATTTAAATATATTCCTTCGGATGCTTTATTAGTTCTTTAAGGATGACCTTTTAAACTTATTTGTGGCCAAATAGTCTTTGAACTTGAATCTTCTATACAGACATTTGACTTTCAGTTGTTTCATCAGTGGAGCAAGGATGACATTTTTTTACAAAAAAAAATAAAAAATTCTGACTCCGGATCCCATGAACTTGAACTTTCTATGCATACATATAGATTCCTTCTTCTGTTTCATCTTTAGTTCAAGTATGACTTTTAGAATATATTTTTGGACAAAGAGTCTTTGAATTTTACATTAAAATTCACATGCATAGGCTTTCGGATGTTGTATCAGAAGTTAAAATATGACTTTTGAAAAAAAATTCTGCCCATGGATTTCATGAACTTGAACTATCTATACATTTAAATAGATTCCTTTGGATGTTTTATTAACTCTTTAAGGATGAACTTTTGAACTTATTTGTGGCCAAAGAGTCTTTGAACTTGAATCTTCTATACAGATATTTGACTTTCAGTTGTTTAATCAGTGGAGCAAGGATGACATTTTTTTTACAAAAACAAAAAAAAAATTCTGACTCCGGATCCCATGAACTTGAACTTTCTATACACATAAATCAATTCTTTCTGAGGCTTCATCAGTGCTTTAAGGATGACCTATTAAACTTATTTGTGGCCAAATAGTCTTTGAACTTGAATCTTCTATACAGACTTTTGACTTTCAGTTGTTTCATCAGTAGAGCAAGGACAACATTTTTTGACAAAAAAAAATATTATTTCTGACTCCGGATCCCAGGAACTTGAACTTTCTATGCATACATATTGATTCCTTCTTCTGTTTCATCTTTAGTTCAAGTATGGCTTTTGAATATATTTTTGGACAAAGAGTCTTTGATCTTTACATTTAAATTCACACGTATAGGCTTTTGGATGTTATATCAGAAGTTAAAATATGACTTTTGAAAAAAAAATTCTGCCCATTGATTCCATGAACTTGAAATTTCTATATATTTAAATAAATTCCTTTGGATACTTTATTAGTTCTTTAAGGGTGACCTTTTGAACTTATTTGTGGCCAAAGAGTCTTTGAACTTGAATCTTCTATACAGACATTTGACTTTCAGTTGTTTCATCAGTGGAGCAAGGATGACATTTTTTTACAAAAAAAAAAAAATTCTGACTCCGGATCCCATGAACTTGAACTTTCTATATACATAAATAGATTATTTCTGAGGCTTCATCAGTGCTTTAAGGATGACCTATTAAACTTATTTGTGGCCAAATAGTCTTTGAACTTGAATCTTCTATACAGACGTATGACTTTCAGTTGTTTCATTAGTAGAGCAAGGATGAAATTTTTTGACAAAAACAATAATTTCTATAAAAAAGATTAGACTTCGGGTCCCATGAACTTGAACTTTCTATGCATACATATAGATTCTTTCTTCTGTTTCATCTTTACAGAAGTTCAAGTATGGCTTTTTGAATATATTTTTGGACAAAGAGTCTTTGATCTTTACATTTAAATTCACACGTATAGGCTTTCGGATGTTATATCAGAAGTTAAAAAATGACTTTTGAAAATAAAAATCTGCCCATGGATTTCATGAACTTGAATTTTCTATACATTTAAATAGATTCCTTTGGATGTTTTATTAGCTCTTTAAGGATGAACTTTTGAACTTATTTGTGGCCAAAGAGTCTTTGAACTTGAATCTTCTATACAGATATTTGACTTTCAGTTGTTTCATCAGTGGAGCAAGGATGACATTTTTTTACAAAAAAAAACAAAAAAATTCTGACTCCGGATCCCATGAACTTGAACTTCCTATACACATAAATGGATTCTTTCTGAGGCTTCATCAGTGCTTTAAGGATGACCTATTAAACTTATTTGTGGCCAAATAGTCTTTGAACTTGAATCTTCTATACAGACTTTTGACTTTCAGTTGTTTCATCAGGAAAGCAAGGATGACATTTTTTGACAAAAAAAATAATAATTTCTGACTCCGGATCCCAGGAAATTGCATACATATAGATTCCTTCTTCTGTTTCATCTTTAGTTCAAGTATGACTTTTAGAATATATTTTTGGACAAAGAGTCTTTGAATTTTACATTAAAATTCACATGCATAGGCTTTCGAATGTTGTATCAGAAGTTAAAATATGACTTTTGAAAAAAAATTCTGCCCATGGATTTCATGAACTTGAATTATCTATACATTTAAATAGATTCCTTTGGATGTTTTATTAGCTCTTTAAGGATGAACTTTTGAACTTATTTGTGACCAAAGAGTCTTTGAACTTGAATCTTTTATACAGACTTTTGACTCTCAGTTGTTTCATCAGTAGAGCAATGATGACATTTTTTGACAAAAAAAATATTTTCTGACTCCGGATCCCATGAACTTGCACGTTCTAAGCATACATATAGATTCCTTCTTCTGTTTCATCTTTAGTTCAAGTATGACTTTTTCAATATATTTTTGGACAAAGAGTCTTTGAAATTTAAATTTACATGTATAGGCTTTCCGATTTTTTATCAGAAGTTCAAATATGACTTTTTGAAGATTTTTTGCTTCCCCTATATTCCATGAACTTGAACTTTCTATACATTTAAATAGATTCCTTCTGATGTTTTGTTAGTTCTTCAAGAATGACCTTTTGATCTTATTCTTGGCTAAATAGTCTTTGAACTTGAGCTCTCTATATATACTAATATAGTCCTTATGATGTTTCATCCCAAGTTCAAATATGACTTTTGGCAAAATGTTCTGACCCTAGATTCCATGAACTTGAACGTTCTATACATATAAATAGATTCCTTCGGATGCTTCATCAGCGCTTTAAGGATGACCTTTTGAACTTATTTGTGGCCAAATAGTCTTTGAACTTGAATCTTCTATACAGACTTATGACTTTCAGTTGTTTCATCAGTGGAGCAAGGATGACATTTTGTTACAAAAAAAAAAAAAAAAATCGGACTCTGGATCCCATGAACTTGAACTTTCTTTACACATAAAGAGATTCTTCCTGAGGCTTCATCAGTGCTTTAAGGATGACCTTTTGAACTTATTTTTGGCCAAATAGTCTTTGAACTCTAATCTTCTATATAGACTTATGACTTTCAGTTGTTTAATCAGTAGTGCAAGGATGACATTTTTTGACAAAAAAAAAATGTTCTGACTCCGGATCCCAGGAACTTGAACTTTCTATTCATGCATATAGATTCCTTCTTCTGTTTCATCTTTAGTTCAAGTATGGCTTTTTGAATATATTTTTGGACAAAGAGTCTTTGAACTTTACATTCAAATTCACACGTATAAGCTTTCGGATGTTTTATCAGAAGTTAAAATGTGACTTTTGAAAAAAAAAAATCTGCCCATGGATTCCATGAACTTGAACTTTCTATACATTTAAATAGATTCCTTCGGATGCTTTATAAGTTCATAAGGATGACCTTTTGAACTTTTTTTGTGGTCAAAGAGTCTTTGAACTTGAATCTTTTATACAGACTTTTGACTCTCAGTTGTTTCATCAATAGAGCAAGGATGACATTTCTTGACAAAAAAAAAAAAAAAAATCTGACTCCGGATCCCATGAACTTGAACTTTCTATGCATACAAATAGATTACTTCGCCTGTTTCATCTTTAGTTCAAGTATGACTTTTAGAATATATTTTTGGACAAAGAGTCTTTGAACTTTACATTCAAATTCACATGTTTAGGCTTTCGGATGTTGTATCAGAAGTTAAAATATAACTTTTGAAAAAAAAATTCTGCCCATGAATTTCATGAACTTGAACTTTCTATACATTTAAATAGATTCCTTTGGATGTTTTATTAGCTCTTTAAGGATGACCTTTTGAACTTATTTGTGGCCAAAGAGTCTTTGAACTTGAATCTTCTATACAGATATTTGACTTTCAGTTGTTTCATCAGTAGAGCAATGATGACATTTTTTGACAAAAAAAATATTTTCTGACTCCGGATCCCATGAACTTGAACCTTCTAAGCATACATATAGATTCCTTCTTCTGTTTCATCTTTAGTTCAAGTATGACTTTTTCAATATATTTTTGGACAAAGAGTCTTTGAAAATTAAATTTACATGTATAGGCTTTCCGATATTTTATCAGAAGTTCAAATATGACTTTTTGAAGATTTTTTGCTTCCCCTATATTCCATGAACTTGAACTTTCTATACATTTAAATAGATTCCTTCTGATGTTTTATTAGTTCTTCAAGGATGAACTATTAAACTTATTTGTGGCCAAATAGTCTTTGATCTTGAATCTTCTATACAGACTTATGACTTTCAGTTGTTTCATCAGTAGAGCAAGGATGACATTTTTTGATAAAAAAAATATTTTCTGACTCCGGATCCCATGAACTTGAACTTTCTATGCATACATATAGATTCCTTCTTCTGTTTCATCTTTAGTTCAATATGACTTTTTGAATATATTTTTGGACAAAGAGTCTTTGAACTTTACATTCAAATTCACACATATAGGCTTTCGGATGTTTTATCAGAAGTTAAAATATGAGTTTTGAAAAAAAAAAAAATCTGCCCACGGATTCCATGAACTTGAACTTTCTATACATTTAAATAGATTACTTGGAATGTTTTATTAGTTCTTTAAGGATGACCTTTTGAACTTATTTGTGGCCAAATAGTCTTTGAACTTGAATCTTCTATACAGACTTATGACTTTCAGTTGTTCCATCAGTAGAGCAAGGATGACATTTTTTGATAAAAAAGAATATTTTCTGACTCCGGATCCCATGATCTTGAACTTTCTATGCATACATATAGATTCCTTCTTCTGTTTCATCTATAGTTCAAGTATGACTTTTAGAATATATTTTTTGACAAAGAGTCTTTGAAATTTAAATTTACTTGTATAGGCTTTCCGATTTTTTATCAGAAGTTCAAATATGACTTTTGAAAAAAAAAATCTGCCCACGGATTCCATGAAATTGAACTTTCTATACATTTAAATAGATTCCTTTGGATGTTTTATTAGCTCTTTAAGGATGACCTTTTGAACTTATTTGTGGCCAAAGAGTCCTCGAACTTGAATCTTCTATACAGACATTTGACTTTCAGTTGTTTCATCAGTGGAGCAAGGATGACATTTTTTTTACAAAAAAAAAAAAAAAAAAAATTCGGACTCTAGATCCCATGAACTTAAACTTTCTTTACATATAAAGAGATTCTTTCTGAGGCTTCATCAGTGCTTTAAGGATGACCTTTTGAACTTATTTGTGGCCAAATAGTCTTTGATCTTGAATCTTCTATACAGACTTATGACTTTCAGTTGTTTCATCAGTAGAGCAAGGATGACATTTATTGATAAAAAAAATATTTTCTGACTCCGGATCCCATGAACTTGAACTTTCTATGCATACGTATAGATTCCTTCTTCTGTTTCATCTTTAGTTCAATATGACTTTTTGAATATATTTTTGGACAAAGAGTCTTTGAA
Organism: Pseudorasbora parva; assembly: GCF_024679245.1. Lineage (NCBI taxonomy): Eukaryota > Metazoa > Chordata > Actinopteri > Cypriniformes > Gobionidae > Pseudorasbora > Pseudorasbora parva. Next base: position 34,281,502 of record NC_090175.1, read on the forward strand.
CTTTACATTCAAATTCACACGTATAAGCTTTCGGATGTTTTATCAGAAGTTAAAATAAGACTTTTGAAAAAAAAAAAAATCTGCCCATGGATTCCATGAACTTGAACTTTCTATACATTTAAATAGATTACTTCGGATGCTTTATAAGTTCATAAGGATGACCTTTTAAACTTTTTTTGTGGCCAAAGAGTCTTTGAACTTGAATCTTTTATACAGACTTTTGACTCTCAGTTGTTTCATCAGTAGAGCAAGGATGACATTTTTTGACAAAAAAAAAAAAAAATTCTGACTCCGGATCCCATGAACTTGAACTTTCTATGCATACATAGATTCCTTCGCCTGTTTCATCTTTAGTTCAAGTATGACTTTTAGAATATATTTTTGGACAAAGAGTCTTTGAACTTTACATTCAAATTCACATGTATAGGCTTTCGGATGTTGTATCAGAAGTTAAAATATGACTTTTGAAAAAAAATTCTGCCCATGAATTTCATGAACTTGAACTTTCTATACATTTAAATAGATTCCTTTGGATGTTTTATTAGCTCTTTAAGGATGACCTTTTGAACTTATTTGTGGCCAAAGAATCTTTGAACTTGAATCTTCTATACAGATAATTGACTTTCAGTTGTTTCATCAGTAGAGCAATGATGACATTTTTTGACAAAAAAAAAATTTTCTGACTCCGGATCCCATGAACTTGCACGTTCTAAGCATACATATAGATTCCTTCTTCTGTTTCATCTTTAGTTCAAGTATGACTTTTTTTAATATATTTTTGGACAAAGAGTCTTTGAAATTTAAATTTACATGTATAGGCTTTCCGATTTTTTATCAGAAGTTCAAATATGACTTTTTGAAGATTTTTTGTTTCCCCTATATTCCATGAACTTGAACTTTCTATAGATTCAAATAGATTCCTTCTGATGTTTTGTTAGTTCTTCAAGGATGACCTTTTGATCTTATTCTTGGCTAAATAGTCTTTGAACTTGAGCTCTCTATATATACTAATATAGTCCTTATGATGTTTCATCCCAAGTTCAAATATGACTTTTGGCAAAATGTTCTGACCCTAGATTCCATGAACTTGAACGTTCTATACATATAAATAGATTCCTTCGGATGCTTCATCAGTGCTTTAAGGATGACCTTTTGAACTTATTTGTGGCCAAATAGTCTTTGAACTTGAATCGTCTATACAGACTTATGACTTTCAGTTGTTTCATCAGTTGAGCAAGGATGACATTTTTTGACAAAAAAAAATATTTTCTGACTCCGGATCCAATGAACTTGAACTTTCCATGCATACATATAGATTTCTTCTTCTGTTTCATCTTTAGTTCAAGTATGTCTTTTTATATATATTTTTGGAAAAAGAATCTTTGAACTTTAAATTTAAATTCACACATATAGGCTTTCGGATGTTTTATCAGAAGTTAAAGCATGACTTTTTGAACATTTTTTGCTGCTCCTAGATTCCAAGTACTTGAACTTTCTATACATATTAATTGATTCCTTCTTATGCTTAATCAGTGCTTTAAGGATGACCTTTTGAACTTATTTGTGGCCAAATAGTCTTTGAATTTGAATCTTCTATACAGACTTATGACTTTCAGTTGTTTCATCAGTAGAGCAAGGATGACATTTTTTGACAAAAAAAAATATTTTCTGCCCCTAGATTCCATGAACTTGAACTTACTATGCATACATATAGATTCCTTCTTCTGTTTCATCTTTCGTTCAAGTATGGCTTTTTGAATATATTTTTGGACAAAGAGTCTTTGATCTTTACATTTAAATTCACACGTATAGGCTTTTGGATGTTATATCAGAAGTTAAAATATGACTTTTGAAAAAAAAAATTCTGCCCATGGATTCCATGAACTTGAACTTTCTATACATTTAAATAGATTCCTTCGGAAGTTTTATTAGTTCTTTAAGGATGACCTTTTGAACTTTTTTGTTGCCAAAGAGTCTTTGAACTTGAATCTTCTATACAGACATTTGACTTTCAGTTGTTTCATTAGTGCAGCAAGGATGACATTTTTTGAAAAATATAAAAATAAAAATTCTGACTCCGGATCCCATGAACTTGATCTTTCTATGCATACACATAGATTCCTTCGTCTGTTTCATCTTTAGTTCAAGTATGGCTTTTTGAATATATTTTTGGACAAAGAGTCTTTGAACTTTACATTTAGATTACTTCGGATGTTCTATTAGTTCTTTAAGGATGACCTTTTGAACTTATTTGTGGCCAAATAGTCTTTGAACTTGAATCTTCTATTATGACTTTCAGTTGTTTCATCAGTAGAGCAAGGATGACATTTTTTTACAAAAAAAAATAATTTCTATAAAAAAAATAGACTTAGGGTCCCATGAACTTGAACCTTCTATGCATACATATAGATTCCTTCTTCTGTTTCATCTTTACAGAAGTTCAAGTATGGCTTTTTGAATATATTTTTGGACAAAAAGTCTTTGAACTTTACATTTAAATTCACACGTATAAGCTTTCGGATGTTTTATCCGAAGTTATAAAGGTGACTTTTGAAAAAAAAAAATCTTCCCATGGATTCCATGAACTTGAAACTTTCTATACATTTAAATAGATTCCTTCGGATGCTTTATTAGTTCTATAAGGATGACTTTTTGAACTTTTTTTGTGGCCAATGAGTCTTTGAACTTGAATCTTTTATACAGACTTTTGACTTTCAGTTGTTTCATCAGTAGAGCAAGGATGACATTTTTTGACAAAAAAAATATTTTCTGACTCCGGATCCCATGAACTTGAACCTTCTAAGCATACATATAGATTCCTTCTTCTGTTTCATCTTTAGTTCAAGTATGACTTTTTGAATATATTTTTGGACAAAGAGTCTCTGAAATTTAAATTTAAATTTACATGTATAGGCTTTCCGATTTTTTATCAGAAGTTCAAATATGACTTTTTGAAGATTTTTTGCTTCCCCTATATTCCATGAACTTGAACTTTCTATAGATTTAAAAAGATTCCTTCTGATGTTTTATTAGTGCTTTAAGGATGACCTTTTGAACTTATTTGTGGCCAAATAGTCTTTGAACTTGAATCTTCTATACAGACTTTTGACTTTCAGTTGTTCATCAGTACAGTAAGGACGACATTTTTTGACAAAAAAAAATAATGATTTCTGACTCCGGATCCCATGAACTTGAACTTTCTATACAAATTAAATAGATTCCTTCTGATGCTTCATCAGTGCTTTAAGGATGACATTTTAAACTTATTTGTGGCCAAATAGCCTTTGAACTTGAATCTTATATACAGACTTTTGACTTTCAGTTGTTTCATCAGTAGAGCAAGGATGACATTTTTTGAAAGAAACAAAATATTCTTATGAACTTGAATTTTCTATGCATACATATAGATTCCTTCTTCTGTTTCATCTTTAGTTCAAGTATGGCTTTTTGAATATATTTTTGGACAAAGAGTATTTGAACTTTACATTTAAATTCACACGTATAGGCTTTCGGATTTTGTATCAGAAGTTAAAATATGACTTTTGAAAAAAAATTCTGCCCATTAATTCCATGAACTTGAACTTTCTATACATTTTAATAAATTCCTTTGGATGTTTTATTAGTTCTTTAAGGATGACCTTTTGAACTTATTTGTGGCCAAAGAGTCTTTGAACTTGAATCTTCTATACAGACATTTGACTTTCAGTTGTTTCATCAGTGGAGCAAGGATGACATTTTTTTACAAAAAAAAAAAAAAAAAAATTCTGACTCCGGATCCCATGAACTTGAACTTTCTATACATATATATACATAGATTCCTTCTGATGCGTCGTCAGTGCTTTAAGGATGACCTTTTGAACTTATTTGTGGCCAAAGATTCTTTGAACTTGAATCTTCTATACAGACTTATGACTTTCAGTTGTTTCATCAGTAGAGCAAGGATGACATTTTTTTGACAAACAAAAATAATTTCTGACTACGGATCCCATGAACTTGAACTTTCTATGCATATAGATTCCTTCTTCTTTTTCATCTTTAGTTCAAGTATGGCTTTTTGAATATATTTTTGGACAAAGAGTCTTTGAACTTTACATTCAAATTCACACGTATAGGCTTTCGGATGTTTTATCAGAAGTTAAAATATGACTTTTGAAAAAAAAATCTGCCAATGGATTCCATGAACTTGAACTTTCTATACATATAAATGGATTTCTTCTGATGCTTCATCAGTGCTTTAAGGATGACCTTTTGAACTTATTTGTGGCCAAATAGTCTTCGAACTTTGATCTTCTATACAGACTTATGACTTTCAATTGTTGTTTCATCAGTAGAGCAAGGATGACATTTTTTGACAAAAAAAATAATTTCTGACTCCGGATTCCAGGAACTTGAACTTTCTATGCATACATATAGATTCCTTCTTCTGTTTCATCTTTAGTTCAAGTATGGCTTTTGAATATAATTTTGGACAAAGAGTCTTTGATCTTTACATTTAAATTCACACGTATAGGCTTTCGGATGTTATATCAGAAGTTAAAATATGACTTTTGAAAAAAAAAATTCTGCCCATGGATTTCATGAACTTGAACTTTCTATACATATAAATGGATTTCTTCTGATGCTTCATCAGTGCTTTAAGGATGACCTTTTGAACTTATTTGTGGCCAAATAGTCTTCGAACTTTGATCTTCTATACAGACTTATGACTTTCAATTGTTGTTTCATCAGTAGAGCAAGGATGACATTTTTTGACAAAAAAAATAATTTCTGACTCCGGATTCCAGGAACTTGAACTTTCTATGCATACATATAGATTCCTTCTTCTGTTTCATCTTTAGTTCAAGTATGGCTTTTGAATATAATTTTGGACAAAGAGTCTTTGATCTTTACATTTAAATTCACACGTATAGGCTTTCGGATGTTATATCAGAAGTTAAAATATGACTTTTGAAAAAAAAAATTCTGCCCATGGATTTCATGAACTTGAACTTTCTATACATTTAAATAGATTCCTTCGGAAGTTTTATTAGTTCTTTAAGGATGACCTTTTGAACTTTTTTGTTGCCAAAGAGTCTTTGAACTTGAATCTTCTATACAGACATTTGACTTTCAGTTGTTTCATTTGTGCAGCAAGGATGACATTTTTTGAAAAATATAAAAATAAAAATTCTGACTCCAGATCCCATGAACTTGAACTTTCTATGCATACACATAGATTCCTTCGTCTGTTTCATCTTTAGTTCAAGTATGGCTTTTTGAATATATTTTTGGACAAAGAGTCTTTGAACTTTACATTTAGATTACTTCGGATGTTCTATTAGTTCTTTAAGGATGACCTTTTGAACTTATTTGTGGCCAAATAGTCTTTGAACTTGAATCTTCTATTATGACTTTCAGTTGTTTCATCAGTAGAGCAAGGATGACATTTTTTGACAAAAAAAAATTATTTCTATAAAAAATTCTGACTCCGGATCCAATGAACTTGAACTTTCTATGCATACATATAGATTCCTTCTTCTGTTTCATCTTTAGTTCAAGTATGGCTTTTTGAATATATTTTTGGACAAAGAGTCTTTGAACATTACATTCAAATTCACACGTATAGGCTTTCGGATGTTTTATCAGAAGTAAAAATATGACTTTTGAAAAAAAAATTCTGTCCATGGATTCCATGAACTTGAACTTTCTATACATTTAAATAGATTTCTTCAGATGCTTCATCAGTGCTTTAAGGATGACCTTTTGAACTTATTTGTGGCCAAATAGTCTTTGAACTTGAATCTTCTATACAGACTTTTGACTTTCAGTTGTTCATCAGTACAGTAAGGACGATATTTTTTGACAAAAAAAATATAATAATTTCTGACTCCGGATCCCATGATCTTGAACTTTCTATACAAATTAAATAGATTCCTTCTGATGCTTCATCAGTGCTGTAAGGATGACATTTTAAACTTATTTGTGGCCAAATAGCCTTTGAACTTGAATCTTATATACAGACTTTTGACTTTCAGTTGTTTCATCAGTAGAGCAAGGATGACATTTTTTAAAAGAAACTAAAAATTCTTATGAACTTGAATTTTCTATGCATACATATAGATTCCTTCTTCTGTTTCATCTTTAGTTCAAGTATGGCTTTTTGAATTTATTTTTTGACAAAGAGTATTTGAACTTTACATTTAAATTCACACGTATAGGCTTTCGGATTTTGTATCAGAAGTTAAAATATGACTTTTGAAAAAAAATTCTGCCCATTGATTCCATGAACTTGAACTTTCTATACATTTTAATAAATTCCTTTGGATGTTTTATTAGTTCTTTAAGGATGACCTTTTGAACTTATTTGTGGCCAAAGAGTCTTTGAACTTGAATCTTCTATACAGACATTTTACTTTCAGTTGTTTCATCAGTGGAGCAAGGATGACATTTTTTTACAAAAAAAAAAATAATAATTTCTGACTCCGGATCACATGAACTTGAACTTTCCATGCATATAGATTCCTTCTTCTGTTTCATCTTTCGTTCAAGTATGGCTTTTTGAATATATTTTTGGACAAAGAGTCTTTGAACTTCAAATTCACACGTATAGGCTTTCGAATGTTTTATCAGAAGTAAAAATATGACTTTTGAAAAAAAATTCTGCCCATGGATTCCATGAACTTGAACTTTCTATACATTTAAATAGATTTCTTCGGATGTTTTATTAGTTCTTTAAGGATGAACTTTTGAACTTATTTGTTGCCAAATACACTTTGACCTTGAATCGTCTATACAGACTTATGACTTTCAGCTGTTTCATCAGTAGAGCAAGGACGACATTTTTTGACAAAAAAAATAATAATTTCTGACTCCGGATTCCATGAACTTGAACTTTCTATACATTTAAATAGATTCCTTCTGATGAAGCTGCATCCTTAAAGCAGCTTCATCAGTTCTTTAAGGATGACCTTTTGAACTTATTTGTGGCCAAATAGTCTTTGAACTTAAATCTTCTATACAGACTTAAGACTTTCAGTTGTTTCATCAGTAGTTTCATCAGTAGAGCAAGGATGACATTTTTTGACAAAAATAATATTTTCTGATTCCGGATCCCAGGAACTTGAACTTTCTATGCATACATATAGATTCCTTCTTCTTTTTCATCTTTAATTCAAAGATGGCTTTTTGAATATATTTTTGGACAAAGAGTCTTTGATCTTTACATTCAAATTCACACGTATAGGCTTTCGGATGTTTTATCAGAAGTAAAAATATGACTTTTGAAAAAAAAAATCCCATGGGTTCCATGAACTTGAACTTTCTATACATTTATATAGATTTCTTCGGATGTTTTATTAGTTCTTTAAGGATGACCTTTTGAACTTATTTGTGGCCAAATAGTCTTTGAACTTGAATCGTCTATACAGACTTTTGACTTTCAGTTGTTTCATCAATAGAGCAAGGATGACATTTTTTGAAAAAAAACAAAATCTGTCTCCGGATCCCATGAACTTGAACTTTCTATGTGTACATAGAGATTCTTTCTTCTTTAGTTCAAGTATGGCTTTTTGAATATATTTTTGGACAAAGAGTCTTTATAGGCTTTTGATTTTTTATCAGAAGTTCAAATATGACTTTTTGAAAAAATGTTGCTGCCCCTAGATTCCATGAACTTGAACTTTCTATACATCTAAATAGATTCCTTCTGATGTTTTATTTGTTCTTCAAGGGTGACCCTTTGATCTTATTCTTGGCCAAATAGTCTTTGAACTTGAACTCTCCATATATACTAATATATTCCTTCTGATGTTTCATCCCAGGTTTAAATGTCTTTTGGAAAAATGTTCTGCCCCTGGATTCCGTGACCTTGAACTTTCTATACATATAAATATATTCCTTCGGATGCTTAATCAGTGCTTTAAGGATGACCTTTTGAACTTATTTGTGGCCAAATAGTCTTCGAACTTTAATTTTCTATACAGACTTATGACTTTCAATTGATGTTTCATCAGTAGAGCAAGGATGACATTTTTTGACAAAAAAAATAATTTCTGACTCCGGATCCCAGGAACTTGAACTTTCTATGCATACATATGATTCCTTCTTCTGTTTCATCTTTAGTTCAAGTATGGCTTTTTGAATATATTTTTGGACAAAGAGTCTTTGATCTTTACATTCAAATTCACACGTATAGGCTTTCGGATGTTTTATCAGAAGTAAAAATATGACTTTTTAAACATTTTTTGCTGCCCCTAGATTTCATGAACTTGTAACTCTCTATACATATAAAAGGATTTCTTCTGATGCTTCATCAGTGCTTTAAGGAAGACATTTCGAACTTATTTGTGACAAATAGTCTTTGAACTTGAATTATCTATACAGACTTATGACTTTCAGTTGTTTCATCAGTGGAGCAAGAATGCCAATTTTTTTACAAAAAAAAAAAAAAAAAATTCTGACTCCGGATCCCATGAACTTGAACTTTCTATACATATAAATAGATTCCTTCTTATCCTTCATCAGTGCTTTAAGGATGAACTTTTGAACTTATTGTGGCCAAAAAGTCTTTGAACTTGAATCGTCTATACAGACTTATGACTTTCAGTTGTTTCATCAGTAGAGCAATGATGACAATTTTTGACAGAAAAAATAATTTCTGACTCCGGATCCCATGAACTTGAACTTTCTATACATTTAAATAGATTCTTTCTGATGTTTTATTAGTTCTTCATGGATGACCTTTTGATCTAATTCTTGGCAAAATAGTCTTTGAACTGGAACTCTCTATGTATACCTTCTGATTTTTCACGTATACCTTCTGATATTCCTCGTGATGTTTCATCCCAAGTTCAAATATGTCTTTTGGAAAAATGTTCTGCCCTTGGATTCCATAAACTTGAACTTTCTATACATATAAATTAGATTCCTTCTGATGCTTCATCAGTGCTTTAAGGATGACCTTTTGAACTTATTTGTGGCCAAATAGTCTTTGAACTTGAATCTTCTATACAGACTTATGACTTTCAGTTGATTCATCATTAGAGCAGGGATGACTTTTTTTTGACAGAAAAAATAATTTCTGACTCAGGATCCCATGAACTTGAACTTTCTATGCATACATATATATTCCTTCTTCTGTTTCATCTGTAGTTCAAGTATGGCTTTTTGAACATAGTTTTGGACAAAGAGTTTAAAAGACTTTAAATTTAATTTCACACCTATGGGCTTTCGGATTTGAAGTATCAGAAGAAGTCTGAGAGTCCCAAAACTGTAACTGTCTAAACATTCATACATTTAGATAATACATTAGCTAGAAAATGTTCCATATTTAACTACTGAATATATTTCTTGAACCTTCTGTGGAATAAGAATTAGTCAGAATCCACATCAATTGCATTTCAATCCTGTACGTCGAATGTGGAATCCTGTTAAAGGTAATGCATAAAATTAATGCGTTTAACATTGAAGAGTTTAGGGCTTTTGCATTTCATTGCTTTGCATTACACGAAAAAAAACAAACGAAAAAAAAAAAACGAAAAGAATACGAAAAAAACTCGTGCACTGAAGACTTTTGCATGCAATGTATAAAAACCTTTTTTGCATTGAAGAAATCAGAGCATTTACATTGCACTGAAATAGAACTCGTTGCGCATTGAAGAAATAAGTACTTTTTCATTGCATTGCATGAAATAACTCGTTGTGCACTGAATATATTTTACATTGCATTGCACCTAAAAGAACTCGTTGGGCAATGAATATATTAGCGATTTTGCATTGCATTGCATAAAATAACTCGTTGCGCATTGAAGTAGCGCTTTTGCATTGCATATAAGAATTCAGGGTGCAATGAAAAGATTAGTGCTTTTGCATTGCATACGAAAAAACTCGTACATTGAAGCAAAAAAAAACCTTTGTGCATTGAAAAAAATAGTGCTTTTGCATTGCATATATTAGAATTCGCGATGCATTGTGAAGAGATAAGTGTTTTTGCATTGCGTTGCATGAAATAACTCGTTGTGCATTGAAGATATTAGCGCTTTTGCATTTGCATACGAAAAAATTATTGTTTTTGCATTGCATTGCATTGCATTGCATTGCATACGAAAAAAAGTTAAATAAGGAGATTAAAGCTTTTGCATTGCATTGCATATAAGAAGTCGTTGTGCAGAAAGAGTTAGTGCTTTTGCAATTACATTGCATATAAAGAACTAGTTGCGCATTGAAGAAATAAGTGCTTCTGCATTGCATAGAAAAAAGTTGTGCAATGACGCGATTAATGTTTTTATTGCATTGCATACGAAAAAACTTGTGCACTGGGGAGATTAGTCCTTTTGTATCGCACTGCATACGAAAAAACTTGTGCACTGAGGAGATTAAGTGCATGCAAAAACTTACTGTGCATCGAAGAGATAGTGTTTTGCATTGCATAAAAAACTCGTTGTGCATTGCGATAGCGCTTTTGAATTGCATTGCATATAAGAACTGTTGAGCATTGAAGAAATAAGTGATTTTGCATTGCATATCGGGGTGCAAAGAAGAGATTAATGCTTTTCATTGCTTTGCATTGCATTGCACAACGAAACACTCGTGCATTGAAGATTTTGCATGCATACAAAAACTACTTTTGTATGAATAAATTGTGCTTTTGCATTGCATTGCATAAAGAACTCGTTGTGCAGAAAGAGATTTGTGCTTTTGCATTAGAAAAAATCTCATGCAATGACGCGATTAATGACTTTACATTGCATTGCATACGAAAAAACGTGTTCAATGAGGAGATTAAAGCTTTTGCATTGCATTGAACTCGCCATGCATTGAATATATTAGCGCTTTTGCATTCATTGCATATAACAACTCGTTGCGCATTGAAGAAATAAGTGATTTTTGCTTTGCATTGCAGCGATCTTTGCAAAGAAGAGATTTGCATGCATGCATACAAAAACAATTTGTGCATTGAATAAATTGTACTTTTGCATTGCATTGCATAAAGAACTCGTTGTGCACAGAAAGAGATTAAGTGCTTTTGCATTAGAAACAGCTCATGCAATAATGATTTTAATTGCATTGCATACGAAAACACTTGTTCAGTGAGGAGATTAAAGCTTTGCATTGCATTGAACTCGTCATGCATTAAAAATATTAGCGCTTTTGCATTGCATATAAGAGCTCGTTGCCATTAAAGAAACAAGTGATTTTGCATTGCATTGCATTTGCTGTGCAAAGAACAGATTAATGCTTTTCCATTGCTGTGCATTGCATTGCATAACGAAAAACTCGTGCATTGAAGATTTTGCATGCATACAAAAACTATTTGTGTATGAATAAATTGTGCTTTTGCATTGCATTGCATAGAAAAAAGTTGTGCAATGACGCAATTAATGATTTTACATTGCATTCCATACGAATTGCATTGCATATAAAGAACTAGTTGCGCATTGAAGAAATAAGTGCTTTTGCATTGCATAGAAAAAAGTTGTGCAATAACGCAATTAATGATTTTACATTGCATTGCAACTTGTGCACTGGGGAGATTAGTGCTTTTGCATTGCACTGCATACGAAAAAACTTGTGCACTGAGGAGATTAAGTGGTTTTGCATTGCATGCAAAAACTTGCTGTGCATCGAAGAGATAGTGTTTTGCATTGCATAAAAAACTCGTTGTGCATTGAAGATAGCGTTTTTGAATTGCATTTATGCATATAAGAACTCGTTGGGCATTGAAGAAATAAGTGGTTTTTGCATTGCATTCTATTGCATAAAGAACTCGTTGTGCAGAAAGAGATTAGTGCTTTTGCATTGCATTGCATATATAAGAACTAGTTGCGCATTGAAGAAATAAGTGCTTTTGCATTGCATACGAAAAAACTTGTGCACTGGGGAGATTAGTGCTTTTGCATTGCATTGCGTATGAAAAAACTTGTGCACTGAGGAGATTAGTGCATTTGCATTGCATTGCATGCAAAAACTTGCTGTGCATCGATGATTGATCGAAGATTGAAGCATTGATAGTGCTTTTGCATTGCATAAAAAAACTCGTGCACTGAAGATAGCGCTTTTGCATTGCATTGCATATAAGATTAAAGCTTTTCATTGATTTGAACTCGTCATGCATTGAAGATATTAGCGCTTTGGCATTGCATTACATATAAGAACTCGTTGCCATTAAAGAAATAAGTGATTTTGCTTTGCAAAGCATGCAAATACTTGCTGTGCATCGAAGAGATAGTTCTTTCGCATTGAATAAAAAACTCGTTGTGCACTGAAGATATCGCTTTTATATTGCATTGCATATAAGACTCGTTGAGCATTGAAGAAATAGCGATTTTTGCATTGCAGCGATCTGTGCAAAGAAGAGATTTATGCTTTTTCATTGCTTTACATTGCATTGCATAACGAAAAACTCGTGAATTGAAGATTTTGCATGCATGCATACAAAAACAATTTGTGCATTGAATAAATTGTACTTTTGCATTGCATAAAGAACTCGTTGTGCACAGAAAGAGATTAGAATTAGAATTAGCATTAGAATCAAGCTCATGCAATGACGCGTTTAATGATTTTAATTGCATTGCATACGAAAAAACTTGTTCAGTGAGGAGATTAAAGCTTTTGCATTGCTTTGAACTCGTCATGCATTGAAGATATTAGCGCTTTGGCATTGCATTACATATAAGAACTCGTTCCCATTAAAGAAATAAGTGATTTTGCATTGCATTGCATATCGCTGTGCAAAGAAGAGATTAATGCTTTTCCATTGCTGTGCGTTGCATTGAATAACGAAAAGCTCGTGAATTGAAGATTTTGCATGCATGCATACAAAAACTATTTTTGTATGAATAAATTGTGCTTTTGCATTGCATTACATAAAGAACTCGTTGTGCAGAAAGAGATTTGTGCTTTTGCACTAGAAAAAATCTCATGCAATGACGCGATTAATGACTTTACATTGCATTGCATACGAAAAAACGTGTTCAATGAGGGATTAAAGCTTTTGCATTGCATTGAACTCGCCATGCATTGAATATATTAGCGCTTTTGCATTCATTGCATATAACAACTCGTTGCGCATTGAAGAAATAGGTGATTTTTGCTTTGCATTGCAGCGATCTTTGCAAAGAAGAGATTTGCATGCATGCATACAAAAACAATTTGTGCATTGAATAAATTGTACTTTTGCATTGCATTGCAAAAAGAACTCGTTGTGCACAGAAAGAGATTAAGTGCTTTTGCATTAGAAACAGCTCATGCAATAATGATTTTAATTGCATTGCATACGAAAACACTTGTTCAGTGAGGAGATTAAAGCTTTGCATTGCATTGAACTCGTCATGCATTAAAAATATTAGCGCTTTTGCATTGCATATAAGAGCTCGTTGCCATTAAAGAAACAAGTGATTTTGCATTGCATTGCATATTGCTGTGCAAAGAACAGATTAATGCTTTTCCATTGCTGTGCATTGCATTGCATAACGAAAAACTCGTGCATTGAAGATTTTGCATGCATACAAAAACTATTTGTGTATGAATAAATTGTGCTTTTGCATTGCATTGCATAAATAACTCATTGTTCAGAAAGAGATTAGTGCTTTTGCAAAAGAAAAAATCTCATGCAATGACGCGATCAAATGACTTTACATTGCGCATTCGAAAAAACGTGTTCAATGAGGAGATTAAAGCTTTTGCATTGCATTGAACTCGCCATGCATTGAAGATATTAGCGCTTTCGCATATGCATATAAAATATTAGCGCTTTTGCATTGCAAAACATATAAGAACTCATTACCATTAAAGAAATAAGTGATTTTGCATTGCATAGCATATCGCTGTGCAAAGAACAGAATAATGATTTTCCATTACTGTGCATTGCATTGCATAACGAAAAACTCGTGCATTGAAGATTTTGCATGCATACAAAAACTATTTGTGTATGAATAAATTGTGCTTTTGCATTGCATAAAGAAAGAACTCGTTGTGCAGAAAGAGATTAGTGCTTTTGCATTAGAAAAAATCTCATGAAATGACGCGCTAAGACTTTACATTGCATTGCATACGAAAAAACGTGTTCAATGAGGAGATTAAAGCTTTTGCATTGCATTGCACTCGCCATGCACTGAATATATTAGCGCTTTTGCATTCATTGCATATAAGAACTCGTGCGCATTGAAGAAATTAGTGCTTTTTTGCATTGCATTGCATTGCACAAAGAACGCGTTGTGCAGAGAGATTAGTGCTTTTGCATTGCATTGCATATATAAAAAACTAGTTGCGCATTGAAGAAGTGCTTTTGCATTGCATAGAAAAAAGCTCGTGCAATGACGCGATTAATGATTTTACATTGCATTGCATACGAAAAAATTGTGCACTGATGATATTAGTGCATTTGCATTGCATTGCATGCAAAAACTTGTTGTGCATCGAAGAGATAGTGCTTTTGCATTGCATAAAAAAACTCGTGCACTGAAGATAACGCTTTTGCATTGCATTGCATATAGAACTCGTTGAGCATTGAAGAAATAAGTGATTTTTGCAATGCATTGCAGCGATCTGTACAAAGAAGAGATTTATGCTTTTTCATTGCTTTGCATTGCATTGCATAACGAAAAACTCGTGAATTGAAGATTTTGCATATGCATGCATACAAAAACAATTTGTGCATTGAATAAATTGTAGTTGCATTGCATTGCATAAAGAACTCGTTGTGCACAGAAAGAGATTAAGTGCTTTTGCATTAGAAACAAGCGATTAATGATTTTAATTGCATTGCATACGAAAAAACTTGTTCAGTGAGGAAATTAAACCTTTTGCATTGCTTTGAAGTCATGCATTGAAGATATTAGCGCTTTGGCAATGCATTGTATAAGAACTCGTTGCCATTAAAGAAATGTGATTTTGCATTGCATTGCATATCGCTGTGCAAAGAACAGATTAATGCTTTTTCATTGCTGTGCATTCCATTGCATACGAAAATACGAATTCAAATTCACACGTATACTCTGGATTCCATGAACTTGAACTTTCTATACATTTAGATAGATTCCTTCGGATGATTTATTAGTTCTTTAAGGATGACCTTTTTAACTTATTTGTGGCCAAATAGTCTCTGAACTTGAATCTTCAATACAGACTTATGACTTTCAGTTGTTTCATCAGTAGAGCGAGGATGACATTTTTTGACAAAAAAAAAAAAAAAAAAAAAAACATTCCGACTCCGGATCCCATGAACTTGAACGTTCTATTCATGCATATGGATTCCTTCTTCTGTTTCATCTTTAGATAAAGTATGACTTTTTGAATATATTTTTGGACAAAGAGTCTTTGAACTTTACATTCAAATTCACACGTATAAGCTTTCGGATGTTTTATCAGAAGTTAAAATGTGACTTTTAAAAAAAAAAATCTGCCCATGGATTCCATGAACTTGAACTTTCTATACATTTAAATAGATTCCTTCGGATGCTTTATTAGCTCTTTAAGGATGAACTTTTGAACTTATTTGTGGCCAAAGAGTCTTTGAACTTGAATCTTCTATACAGATATTTGACTTTCAGTTGTTTCATCAGTAGAGCATGGATGACATTTTTTTACAAAAAAAAAAAAAAAAAAAAATTATGACTCCGGATCCCATGAACTTGAACTTTCTATACACATAAATAGATTCTTTCTGAGGCTTCATCAGTGCTTTAAGGATGACCTATTAAACTTATTTGTGGCCAAATAGTCTTTGAACTTGAATCTTCTATACAGACTTTTGACTTTAAGTTGTTTCATCAGTAGAGCAAGGATGACATTTTTTGACAAAAAAAAAAAAGATTATTTCTGACTACAGATCCCAGGAACTTGAACTTTCTATGCATACATATTGATTCCTTCTTCTGTTTCGTCTTTAGTTCAAGTATGGCTTTTGAATATATTTTTGGACAAATAGTCTTTGATCTTTACATTTAAATTCACACATATAGGCTTTCGGATGTTATATCAGAAGTTAAAATATGACTTTTGAAAAAAATAAACATTCTGCCCATTGATTCCATGAACTTGAACTTTCTATACATTTAAATAAATTCCTTTGGATGTTTTATTAGTTCTTTAATGATGAACTTTTGAACTCATTTGTGGCCAAAGAGTCTTTGAACTTGAATCTTCTATACAGACATTTGACTTTCAGTTGTTTCATCAGTGGAGCAAGGATGACATTTTTTGACAAAAAAAAAAAAAAAAATTCTGACTCCGGATCCCATGAACTTGAACTTTCTTTACACATTAATAGATTCTTTCTGAGGCTTCATCAGTGCTTTAAGGATGACCTATTAAACTTATTTGTGGCCAAATAGTCTTTGAACTTGAATCTTCTATACAGACGTATGACTTTCATTTGTTTTATCAGTAGAGCAAGGATGAAATTTTTTGACAAAAAAAATAATTTCTATAAAAAAGAATAGACTTCAGGTCCCATGAACTTGAACTTTCTATGCATACATATAGATTCCTTCTTCTGTTTCATCTTTAGTTCAAATATGGCTTTTTGAATATATTTTTGCACAAAGAGTCTTTGATCTTTACATTTAAATTCACACGTATAGGCTTTCGGATGTTATATCAGAAGTTAAAAAATGACTTTTGAAAAAAAAAAAATCTGCCCATGGATTCCATGAACTTGATCTTTCTATACATTTAAATATATTCCTTCGGAAGTTTTATTAGTTCTTTAAGGATGACCTTTTGAACTTCTTTGTGGCCAAAGAGTCTTTGAACTTGAATCTTTTATACAGACTTTTGACTTTCAGTTGTTTCATCAGTAGAGTAAGGATGACATTTTTTGAAAAAAACAAAAACAAATTCTTACTCCGGATCCCATGAACTTGAACTTTCTATGCATACACATAGATTCCTTCTTCTGTTTCTCTTTAGTTCAAGTATGACTTTTAGAATATATTTTTGGACAAAGAGTCTTTGAATTTTACATTCAAATTCACATGCATAGGCTTTCGGATTTTGTATCAGAAGTTAAAATATGACTTTTGAAAAAAAATTCTGCCCATGGATTTCATGAACTTGAACTTTCTATACATTTAAATAGATTCCTTTGGATGTTTTATTAGCTCTTTAAGGATGAACTTTTGAACTTATTTGTGGCCAAAGAGTCTTTGAACTTGAATCTTCTATACAGATATTTGACTTTCAGTTGTTTCATCAGTAGAGCAAGGATGACATTTTTTTACAAAAAAAAAAAAAAAAATTCTGACTCCGGATCCCATGAACTTGAACTTTCTATACACATAAATAGATTCTTTCTGAGGCTTCATCAGTGCTTTAAGGATGACCTTTTGAACTTATTTGTGGCCAAAGAGTCTTTGAACTTGAATCTTCTATACAGACTTATGATTCTTCAGTTGTTTCATCAGTAGAGCAAGGAGGACATTTTTTGATCAAAAAAATTATAATTTCTAACTCCGGATCCCATGAACTTGATTTTTCTATGCATACATATAGATTCCTTCTTCTGTTTCATCTTTAGTTCAAGTATGACTTTTTGAATATGTTTCTGGACAAAGAGTCTTTAAAATTTAAATTTACATGTATAGGCTTTCCGATTTCTTATCAAAAGTTCAAATATGACTTTTAAAAAAAAAAATTGCTGCCCCTAGATTCCATGAACTTGAACTTTCTATACATATAAATGGATTTCTTCTGATGCTTTACCAGTGCTTTAAGGATGACCTTTTGAACTTATTTGTGAACAAATAGTCTTTGAACTTGATTCTTCTATACAGACTTATGACTGTCAGTTTTATCATCAGTAGTTTCATCAGTAGAGAGGACATTTTTTGACAAAGGAAATAATTTCTATAAAAATTAATACACTCCGGATCCCATGAACTTGAACTTTCTATGCATACATATTGATTCCTTCTTCTGTTTCATCTTTAGTTCAAGTATGGCTTTTGAATATATTTTTGGACAAAGAGTCTTTGAAGTTTACATTCAAATTCACACGTATATGCTTTTGGATGTTTTATCAGAAGTTAAAATGTGACTTTTGAAAAAAAAAATCTGCCCATGGATTCCATGAACTTGAACCTTCTATACATTTAAATAGATTCCTTCTGATGTTTTATTAGTTCTTCAAGGATGACCTTTTGATCTTATTCTTGGCTAAATAGTCTTTGAACTTGAACTCTCTATATATACTAATATAATCCTTATGATGTTTCATCCCAAGTTCAAATATGACTTTTGGAAAAATGTTCTGCCCCTAGATTCCATGAACTTGAACTTTCTATACAAATAAATAGATTACTTCGGATGCTTCACCAGTGCTTTAAGGATGACCTTTTGAACTTATTTGTGGCCAAATAGTCTTTGAACTTGAATCTTCTATACAGACTTATGACTTTCAGTTGTTTCATCAGTAGAGCAAGGACAACATTTTTTGACAAAAAAAAAAAGATTATTTCTGACTCCGGATCCCAGGAACTTGAACTTTCTATGCATACATATAGATTTCTTCTTCTGTTTCATCTTTAGTTCAAGTATGGCTTTTTGAATATATTTTTGTACAAAGAGTCTTTGAACTTTACATACAAATTCACACGTATAGGCTTTCGGATGTTTTATCAGAAGTTAAAATATGAGTTTTGAAAAAAAAAATACTTCCCATTGATTCCATGAACTTGACATTTCTATACATTTAAATAGATTTCTATGGATGTTTTATTAGTTCTTTAAGGATGACCTTTTGAACTTATTTGTGGCCAAATAGTCTTTGAACTTGAATCTTCTATACAGACATTTGACTTTCAGTTGTTTCATCAGTGGAGCAAGGATGACATTTTTTTACAAAAAAAAAATAATTTCTATAAAAAATAATAGACTTCGGGTCCCATGAACTTGAACCTTCTATGCATACATATAGATTCCTTCAGATGATTTATTAGTTCTATAAGGATGACCTTTTGAACTTTTTTTTGGTGCCAAATAGTCTTTGATCTTGAATCTTCTATACAGACTTTTGACTTTCAGTTGTTTCATCAGTAGAGCAAGGATGACATTTTTTGACAAAAAAAAAATATTTTCTGACTCCGGATCCCATGAACTTGAACCTTCTAAGCATACATATAGATTCCTTCTTCTGTTTCATCTTTAGTTCAAGTATGACATTTTGAATATATTTTTGGACAAAGAGTCTCTGAAATTAAATTTAAATTTACATGTATAGGCTTTCCGTTTTTTTTTATCAAAAGTTCAAATATGACTTTTTGAAGATTTTTTGCTTCCCCTATATTCCATGAACTTGAACTTTCTATACATTTAAATAGATTCCTTCTGATGTTTTATTAGTTCTTCAAGGATGACCTTTAAATCTTATTCTTGGCTAAATAGTATTTGAACTTGAACTCTCTCTATATACTAATATAGTCCTTATGATGTTTCATCCCAAGTTCAAATATGACTTTTGAAAAAATGTTCTGCCCCTAGATTCCATGAACTTGAACTTTCTATACATATAAATAGATTCCTTCGGATGCTTCACCAGTGCTTTAAGGATAACCTTTTGAACTTATTTGTGGCCAAATAGTCTTTGAACTTGAATCTTCTATACAAACTTATGACTTTCAGTTGTTTCATCAGTAGAGCAAGGACGACATTTTTTGACAAAAAAAAAGATTATTTCTGACTACGGATCCCAGGAACTTGAACTTTCTATGCATACATATATATTCCTTCTTCTGTTTCATCTTTAGTTCAAGTATGACTTTTTGAATATATTTTTGGACAAAGAGTCTTTTAACTTTAACTTTAAATTCAAATTCATACGTATAGGCTTTCGGATGTTGTATCAGAAGTTAAAATATGACTTTTGAAAAAATAATTCTGCCCATTGATTCCATGAACTTGAAATTTCTATATATTTAAATAAATTCCTTTGGATATTTTATTAGTTCTTTAAGGGTGACCTTTTGAACTTATTTGTGGCCAAAGAGTCTTTGAACTTGAATCTTCTATACAGGCATTTGACTTTCAGTTGTTTCATCAGTGGAGCAAGGATGACATTTTTTTACAAAAAAAAAAAAAACTTCGGACTCTGGATCCCATGAACTTGAACTTTCTTTACACATAAAGAGATTCTTTCTGAGGCTTCATCAGTGCTTTAAGGATGACCTTTTGAACTTATTTGTGGCCAAAGAGTCTTTGAACTTGTATCTTCTATAAAGACATTTGATTTTCAGTTGTTTCATCAGTGGAGCAAGGATGACATTTTTTTACAAAAAAAAAAAAAAAAAATTCTGACTCAGGATATCATGAACTTGAAGTTTCTATACACATATATATTCTTTCTGAGGCTTCATCAGTGCTTTAAGGATGACCTATTAAACTTATTTGTGGCCAAATAGTCTTTGATCTTGAATCTTCTATACAGACTTATGACTTTCAGTTGTTTCATCAGTAGAGCAAGGATGACATTTTTTGATAAAAAAAATATTTTCTGACTCCGGATCCCATGAACTTGAACTTTCTATGCATACATATAGATTCCTTCTTCTGTTTCATCTTTAGTTCAATATGACTTTTTGAATATATTTTTGGACAAAGAGTCTTTGAACTTTACATTCAAATTCACACGTATAGGCTTTCGGATGTTTTATCAGAAGTTAAAATATGAGTTTTGAAAAAAAAAAATTCTGCCCACGGATTCCATGAACTTGAACTTTCTATACATTTAAATAGATTACTTCGGATGTTTTATCAGTTCTTTAAGGATGACCTTTTGAACTTATTTGTGGCCAAATAGTCTTTGAACTTGAATCTTCTATACAGACTTATGACTTTCAGTTGTTTCATCAGTAGAGCAAGGATGACATTTTTTGATAAAAAAGAATATTTTCTGACTCCGGATCCCATGATCTTGAACTTTCTATGCATACATATAGATTCCTTCTTCTGTTTCATCTATAGTTCAAGTATGACTTTTAGAATATATTTTTCGACAAAGAGTCTTTGAAATTTAAATTTACATGTATAGGCTTTCCGATTTTTTATCAGAAGTTCAAATATGACTTTTGAAAAAAAAAAATCTGCCCACGGATTCCATGAACTTGAACTTTCTATACATTTAAATAGATTCCTTTGGATGTTTTCTTAGCTCTTTAAGGATGACCTTTTGAACTTATTTGTGGCCAAAGAGTCCTCGAACTTGAATCTTCTATACAGACATTTGACTTTCAGTTGTTTCATCAGTGGAGCAAGGATGACATTTTTTTACAAAAAAAAAAAAAAAATTCGGACTCTAGATCCCATGAACTTGAACTTTCTTTACACATAAAGAGATTCTTTCTGAGGCTTCATCAGTGCTTTAAGGATGACCTTTTGAACTTATTTGTGGCCAAATAGTCTTTGAACTTGAATCTTCTATATAGACTTATGACTTTCAGTTGTTTCATCAGTAGTGCAAGGATGACATTTTTTGACAAAAAAAAAAAATGTTCTGACTCCGGATCCCAGGAACTTGAACTTTCTATTCATGTATATAGATTCCTTCTTCTGTTTTATCTTTAGTTAAAGTATGGCTTTTTGAATATATTTTTGGACAAAGAGTCTTTGAACTTTACATTCAAATTCACACGTATAAGCTTTCGGATGTTTTATCAGAAGTTAAAATAAGACTTTTGAAAAAAAAAAATCTGCCCATGGATTCCATGAACTTGAACTTTCTATACATTTAAATAGATTACTTCGGATGCTTTATAAGTTCATAAGGATGACCTTTTAAACTTTTTTTGTGGCCAAAGAGTCTTTGAACTTGAATCTTTTATACAGACTTTTGACTCTCAGTTGTTTCATCAGTAGAGCAAGGATGACATTTTTTGACAAAAAAAAAAAAAAAAATTCTGACTCCGGATCCCATGAACTTGAACTTTCTATGCATACATATAGATTCCTTCGCCTGTTTCATCTTTAGTTCAAGTATGACTTTTAGAATATATTTTTGGACAAAGAGTCTTTGATCTTTACATTTAAATTCACACGTATAGGCTTTCGGATGTTATATCAGAAGTTAAAATATGACTTTTGAAAAAAAAAATCTGCCCATGGATTCCATGAACTTGAACTTTCTATACATTTAAATAGATTCCTTCTGAAGTTTTATTAGTTCTATAAGGATGACCTTTTGAACTTTTTTGTGGCCAAATAGTCTTTGAACTTGAATCTTCTATACAGACATATGACTTTCAGTTGTTTCATCAGTGCAGCAAGGATGACATTTTTTGAAAAAAACAAAAACAAATACTTACTCCGGATCCCATGAACTTGAACTTTCTATGCATACACATAGATTCCTTCGTCTGTTTCATCTTTAGTTAATGTATGGCTTTTTGAATATATTTTTGGACAAAGAGTCTTTGAACTTTACATTCAAATTCACACGTATAAGCTTTCGGATGTTTTATCAGAAGTTAAAATGTGACTTTTGAAAAAAAAAAATCTGCCCATGGATTCCATGAATTTGAAACTTCTATACATTTAAATAGATTCCTTCGGATGCTTTATTAGTTCTTTAAGGATGACCTTTTGAACTTCTTTGTGGCCAAAGAGTCTTTGAACTTGAATCTTTTATACAGACATTTGACTTTTAGTTGTTTCATCAGTGGAGCAAGGATGACATTTTTTGACAAAATAAATAAATAATTTCTATAAAAAATAATAGACTTCGGGTCCCATGAACTTGAACTTTCTATGCATACATATAGATTCCTTCTTCCGTTTCATCTTTACAGAAGTTCAAGTATGGCTTTTTGAATATATTTTTGGACAAAGAGTCTCTGAACTTTACATTCAAATTCACACGTATAAGCTTTCGGATGTTTAATCAGAAGTTAAAATGTGACTTTTGAAAAAAAAAAAATCTGCCCATGAACTTGAACTTTCTATAAATTTAACTAGATTCCTTCGGATGCTTTATTAGTTCTTTAAGAATGACCTTTTGAACTTCTTTGTGGCCAAAGAGTCTTTGAACTTGAATCTTTTTACAGACTTTTGACTTTCAGTTGTTTCATCAGTGGAGCAAGGATGACATTTTTTTACAAAAAAAAAACAAAAAAATTCGGACTCTGGATCCCATGAACTTGAACTTTCTTTACACATAAAGAGATTCTTTCTGAGGCTTCATCAGTGCTTTAAGGATGACCTTTTGAACTTATTTGTGGCCAAATAGTCTTTGAACTTGAATCTTCTATATAGACTTATGACTTTCAGTTGTTTCATCAGTAGTGCAAGGATGACATTTTTTGACAAAAAAAAAAAAATGTTCTGACTCCGGATCCCAGGAACTTGAACTTTCTATTCATGCATATAGATTCCTTCTTCTGTTTCATCTTTAGTTCAAGTATGGCTTTTTGAATATATTTTTGGACAAGGAGTCTTTGAACTTTACATTCAAATTCACACGTATAAGCTTTCGGATGTTTTATCAGAAGTTAAAATAAGACTTTTGAAAAAAAAAAAATCTGCCCATGGATTCCATGAACTTGAACTTTCTATACATTTAAACAGATTACTTCGGATGCTTTATAAATTCATAAGGATGACCTTTTGAACTTTTTTTGTGGCCAAAGAGTCTTTGAACTTGAATCTTTTATACAGACTTTTGACTCTCAGTTGTTTCATCAGTAGAGCAAGGATGACATTTTCTTGACAAAAAAAAAAAAATTCTGACTCCGGATCCCATGAACTTGAACTTTCTATGCATACATATAGATTCCTTCGCCTGTTTCATCTTTAGTTCAAGTATGACTTTTAGAATATATTTTTGGACAAAGAGTCTTTGAACTTTACATTCAAATTCACATGTATAGGCTTTCGGATGTTCTATCAGAAGTTAAAATATGACTTTTGAAAAAAAATTCTGCCCATGAATTTCATGAACTTGAACTTTCTATACATTTAAATAGATTCCTTTGGATGTTTTATTAGCTCCTTAAGGATGACCTTTTGAACTTATTTGTGGCCAAAGAGTCTCTGAACTTGAATCTTCTATACAGATATTTGACTTTCAGTTGTTTCATCAATAGAGCAATGATGACATTTTTTGACAAAAAAAATATTTTCTGACTCCGGATCCCATGAACTTGA
The DNA here is from genome assembly GCF_024679245.1 of Pseudorasbora parva. NCBI lineage: Eukaryota > Metazoa > Chordata > Actinopteri > Cypriniformes > Gobionidae > Pseudorasbora > Pseudorasbora parva. The sequence continues at coordinate 34,305,610 of NC_090175.1, forward strand.
ACCTTCTAAGCATACATATAGATTCCTTCTTCTGTTTCATCTTTAGTTCAAGTATGACTTTTTCAATATATTTTTGGACAAAGAGTCTTTGAAACTTAAATTTACATGTATAGGCTTTCCGATTTTTTATCAGAAGTTCAAATATGACTTTGTGAAGATTTTTTGCTTCCCCTATATTCCTTGAACTTGAACTTTCTATACATTTAAATAGATTCCTTCTGATGTTTTATTAGTTCTTCAAGGATGACCTTTTGTTCTTATTCTTGGCTAAATAGTCTTTGAACTTGAGCTCTCTATATATACTAATATAGTCCTTATGATGTTTCATCCCAAGTTCAAATATGACTTTTGGCAAAATGTTCTGACCCTAGATTCCATGAACTTGAACTTTCTATATATATAAATAGATTCCTTCGGATGCTTCATCAGTGCTTTAAGGATGACCTTTTGAACTTATTTGTGGCCAAATAGTCTTTGAACTTGAATCTTCTCTACAGACTTATGACTTTCAGTTGTTTCATCAGTAGAGCACCATGACATTTTTTGACAAAAAAAAATATTTTCTGCCCCTAGATTCCATGAACTTGAACTTACTATGCATACATATAGATTCCTTCTTCTGTTTTATCTTTCGTTCAAGTATGGCTTTTTGAATATATTTTTGGACAAAGAGTCTTTGATCTTTACATTTAAATTCACAAGTATAGGCTTTCGGATGTTATATCAGAAGTTAAAATATGACTTTTGAAAAAAAAAAATTCTGCCCATGGATTCCATGAACTTGAACTTTCTATACATTTAAATAGATTCCTTCTGATGTTTTATTAGTTCTTCAAGGATGACCTTTTGATCTTATTCTTGCCTAAATAGTCTTTAAACTTGAACTCTCTATATATACTGATATAGTCCTTATGATGTTTCATCCCAAGTTCAAATATGACTTTTGGCAAAATGTTCTGACCCTAGATTCCATGAACTTGAACTTTCTATACATATAAATAGATTCCTTTGGATATTTTATTAGTTCTTTAAGGATGACCTTTTGAACTTATTTGTGGCCAAAGAGTCTTTGAACTTGAATCTTCTATACAGACATTTGACTTTCAGTTGTTTCATCAGTGGAGCAAGGATGACATTTTTTGACCAAAAAAAAAAAAAAAAATTCTGACTCCGGATCCCATGAACTTGAACTTTCTATACACATAAATAGATTCTTTCTGAGGGTTCATCAGTGCTTTAAGGATGACCTATTAAACTTATTTGTGGCCAAATAGTCTTTGAACTTGAATCTTCTATACAGACTTATGACTTTCAGTTGTTTCATCAGTAGAGCAAGGATGACATTTTTTGACAAAAAAATTTTTTTCTGCCCCTAGATTCCATGAACTTGAACTTACTGTGCAGACATATAGATTCCTTCTTCTGTTTCATCTTTCGTTCAAGTATGGCTTTTTGAATATATTTTTGGACAAAGAGTCTTTGATCTTTACATTTAAATTCACACGTATAGGCTTTCGGATGTTATATCAGAAGTTAAAATATGACTTTTGAAAAAAAAATTCTGCCCATGGATTCCATGAACTTGAACTTTCTATACATTTAAATAGATTCCTTCTGAAGTTTTATTAGTTCTATAAGGATGACCTTTTGAACTTTTTTGTGGCCAAATAGTCTTTGAACTTGAATCTTCTATACAGACATATGACTTTCAGTTGTTTCATCAGTGCAGCAAGGATGACATTTTTTGAAAAAAACAAAAACAAATTCTTACTCCGGATCCCATGAACTTAAACTTTCTATGCATACACATAGATTCCTTCGTCTGTTTCATCTTTAGTTAATGTATGGCTTTTTGAATATATTTTTGGACAAAGAGTCTTTGAACTTTACATTCAAATTCACACGTATAAGCTTTCGGATGTTTTATCAGAAGTTAAAATGTGACTTTTGAAAAAAAAATCTGCCCATGGATTCCATGAATTTGACATTTCTATACATTTAAATAGATTCCTTCGGATGCTTTATTAATTCTTTAAGGATGACCTTTTGAACTTCTTTGTGGCCAAAGAGTCTTTGAACTTGAATCTTTTATACAGACATTTGACTTTCAGTTGTTTCATCAGTGGAGCAAGGATGACATTTTTTGACAAAAAAAATAAATAATTTCTATAAAAAATAATAAACTTCGGGTCCCATGAACTTGAACTTTCTATGCATACATATAGATTCCTTCTTCTGTTTCATCTTTACAGAAGTTCAAGTATGGCTTTTTGAATATATTTTTGGACAAAGAGTCTTTGAACTTTACATTCAAATTCACACGTATAAGCTTTCGGATGTTTAATCAGAAGTTAAAATGTGACTTTTGAAAAAAAAAAAATCTGCCCATTAACTTGAACTTTCTATAAATTTAACTAGATTCCTTCGGATGCTTTATTAGTTCTTTAAGAATGACCTTTTGAACTTCTTTGTGGCCAAAGAGTCTTTGAACTTGAATCTTTTTACAGACTTTTGACTTTCAGTTGTTTCATCAGTGGAGCAAGAATGACATTTTTTTACAAAAAAAATAAATAAATTCAGACTCTGGATCCCATGAACTTGAACTTTCTTTACACATAAGGAGATTCTTTCTGAGGCTTCATAAGTGCTTTAAGGATGACCTTTTGAACTTATTTGTGGCCAAATAGTCTTTGAACTTGAATCTTCTATATAGACTTATGACTTTAAGTTGTTTCATCAGTAGTGCAAGGATGACATTTTTTGACAAAAAAAAAAAAAAAAATGTTCTGACTCCGGATCCCAGGAACTTGAACTTTCTATTCATGCATATAGATTCCTTCTTCTGTTTCATCTTTAGTTCAAGTATGGCTTTTTGAATATATTTTTGGACAAAGAGTCTTTGAACTTTACATTCAAATTCACACGTATAAGCTTTCGGATGTTTTATCAGAAGTTAAAATAAGACTTTTGAAAAAAAAAAAATCTGCCCATGGATTCCATGAACTTGAACTTTCTATACATTTAAATAGATTACTTCGGATGCTTTATAAATTCATAAGGATGATCTTTTGAACTTTTTTTGTGGCCAAAGAGTCTTTGAACTTGAATCTTTTATAGAGACTTTTGACTCTCAGTTGTTTCATCAGTAGAGCAAGGATGACATTTTTTGACAAAAAAAAAAAAAAAATCTGACTCCGGATCCCATGAACTTGAACTTTCTATGCATACATATAGATTCCTTCGCCTGTTTCATCTTTAGTTCAAGTATGACTTTTAGAATATATTTTTGGACAAAGAGTCTTTGAACTTTACATACAAATTCACATGTATAGGCTTTCGGATGTTCTATCAGAAGTTAAAATATGACTTTTGAAAAAAAATTCTGCCCATGAATTTCATGAACTTGAACTTTCTATACATTTAAATAGATTCCTTTGGATGTTTTATTAGCTCCTTAAGGATGACCTTTTGAACTTATTTGTGGCCAAAGAGTCTCTGAACTTGAATCTTCTATACAGACATATGACTTTCAGTTGTTTCATCAGTGCAGCAAGGATGACATTTTTTGAAAAAAACAAAAACAAATTCTGACTCCGGATCCCATGAACTTGAACTTTCTATGCATACACATAGATTCCTTCGTCTGTTTCATCTTTAGTTAATGTATGGCTTTTTGAATATATTTTTGGACAAAGAGTCTTTGAACTTTACATTCAAATTCACACGTTTAAGCTTTCGGATGTTTTATCAGAAGTTAAAATGTGACTTTTGAAAAAAAAAAATCTGCCCATGGACTCCATGAATTTGAAATTTCTATACATTTAAATAGATTCCTTCGGATGCTTTATTAGTTCTTTAAGTATGACCTTTTGAACTTCTTTGTGGCCAAAGAGTCTTTGAACTTGAATCTTTTATACAGACATTTGACTTTCAGTTGTTTCATCAGTGGAGCAAGGATGACATTTTTTGACAAAAAAAATAAATAATTTCTATAAAAAATAATAGACTTCGGGTCCCATGAACTTGAACTTTCTATGCATACATATAGATTCCTTCTTCTGTTTCATCTTTACAGAAGTTCAAGTATGGCTTTTTGAATATATTTTTGGACAAAGAGTCTTTGAACTTTACATTCAAATTCACACGTATAAGCTTTCGGATGTTTAATCAGAAGTTAAAATGTGACTTTTGAAAAAAAAAAAATCTGCCCATGAACTTGAACTTTCTATAAATTTAACTAGATTCCTTCGGATGCTTTATTAGTTCTTTAAGAATGACCTTTAGAACTTCTTTGTGGCCAAAGAGTCTTTGAACTTGAATCTTTTTACAGACTTTTGACTTTCAGTTGTTTCATCAGTGGAGCAAGGATGACATTTTTTTACAAAAAAAAAAAAAAAAATTCGGACTCTGGATCCCATGAACTTGAACTTTCTTTATACATAAAGAGATTCTTTCTGAGGCTTCATCAGTGCTTTAAGGATGACCTTTTGAACTTATTTGTGGCGAAAGAGTCTTTGAACTTGTATCTTCAATAAAGACATTTGATTTTCAGTTGTTTCATCAGTGGAGCAAGGATGACATTTTTTTACAAAAAAAAAAAAAAAAATTCTGACTCAGGATATCATGAACTTGAAGTTTCTATACACATATATATTCTTTCTGAGGCTTCATCAGTGCTTTAAGGATGACATATTAAACTTATTTGTGGCCAAATAGTCTTTGATCTTGAATCTTCTATACAGACTTATGACTTTCAGTTGTTTCATCAGTAGAGCAAGGATGACATTTTTTGATAAAAAAGAATATTTTCTGACTCCGGATCCCATGATCTTGAACTTTCTATGCATGCATATAGATTCCTTCTTCTGTTTCATCTATAGTTCAAGTATGACTTTTAGAATATATTTTTCGACAAAGAGTCTTTGAAATTTAAATTTACATGTATAGGCTTTCCGATTTTTTATCAGAAGTTCAAATATGACTTTTGAAAAAAAAAATCTGCCCACGGATTCCATGAACTTGAACTTTCTATACATTTAAATAGATTCCTTTCGATGTTTTATTAGCTCTTTAAGGGTGACCTTTTGAACTTATTTGTGGCCAAAGAGTCCTCGAACTTGAATCTTCTATACAGACATTTGACTTTCAGTTGTTTCATCAGTGCAGCAAGGATGACATTTTTTGAAAAAAACAAAAACAAATTCTGACTCCGGATCCCATGAACTTGAACTTTCTATGCATACACATAGATTCCTTCGTCTGTTTCATCTTTAGTTAATGTATGGCTTTTTGAATATATTTTTGGACAAAGAGTCTTTGAACTTTACATTCAAATTCACACGTTTAAGCTTTCGGATGTTTTATCAGAAGTTAAAATGTGACTTTTGAAAAAAAAAAATCTGCCCATGGACTCCATGAATTTGAAATTTCTATACATTTAAATAGATTCCTTCGGATGCTTTATTAGTTCTTTAAGTATGACCTTTTGAACTTCTTTGTGGCCAAAGAGTCTTTGAACTTGAATCTTTTATACAGACATTTGACTTTCAGTTGTTTCATCAGTGGAGCAAGGATGACATTTTTTGACAAAAAAAATAAATAATTTCTATAAAAAATAATAGACTTCGGGTCCCATGAACTTGAACTTTCTATGCATACATATAGATTCCTTCTTCTGTTTCATCTTTACAGAAGTTCAAGTATGGCTTTTTGAATATATTTTTGGACAAAGAGTCTTTGAACTTTACATTCAAATTCACACGTATAAGCTTTCGGATGTTTAATCAGAAGTTAAAATGTGACTTTTGAAAAAAAAAAAATCTGCCCATGAACTTGAACTTTCTATAAATTTAACTAGATTCCTTCGGATGCTTTATTAGTTCTTTAAGAATGACCTTTAGAACTTCTTTGTGGCCAAAGAGTCTTTGAACTTGAATCTTTTTACAGACTTTTGACTTTCAGTTGTTTCATCAGTGGAGCAAGGATGACATTTTTTTACAAAAAAAAAAAAAAAAATTCGGACTCTGGATCCCATGAACTTGAACTTTCTTTATACATAAAGAGATTTTTTCTGAGGCTTCATCAGTGCTTTAAGGATGACCTTTTGAACTTATTTGTGGCGAAAGAGTCTTTGAACTTGTATCTTCAATAAAGACATTTGATTTTCAGTTGTTTCATCAGTGGAGCAAGGATGACATTTTTTTACAAAAAAAAAAAAAAAAATTCTGACTCAGGATATCATGAACTTGAAGTTTCTATACACATATATATTCTTTCTGAGGCTTCATCAGTGCTTTAAGGATGACATATTAAACTTATTTGTGGCCAAATAGTCTTTGATCTTGAATCTTCTATACAGACTTATGACTTTCAGTTGTTTCATCAGTAGAGCAAGGATGACATTTTTTGATAAAAAAGAATATTTTCTGACTCCGGATCCCATGATCTTGAACTTTCTATGCATGCATATAGATTCCTTCTTCTGTTTCATCTATAGTTCAAGTATGACTTTTAGAATATATTTTTCGACAAAGAGTCTTTGAAATTTAAATTTACATGTATAGGCTTTCCGATTTTTTATCAGAAGTTCAAATATGACTTTTGAAAAAAAAAATCTGCCCACGGATTCCATGAACTTGAACTTTCTATACATTTAAATAGATTCCTTTCGATGTTTTATTAGCTCTTTAAGGGTGACCTTTTGAACTTATTTGTGGCCAAAGAGTCCTCGAACTTGAATCTTCTATACAGACATTTGACTTTCAGTTGTTTCATCAGTGGAGCAAGGATGACATTTTTTTACAAAAAAAAAAAAAAACATTCGGACTCTAGATCCCATGAACTTGAACTTTCTTTACACATAAAGAGATTCTTTCTGAGGCTTCATCAGTGCTTTAAGGATGACCTTTTGAACTTATTTGTGGCCAAAGAGTCTTTGAACTTGAATCTTCTATATAGACTTATGACTTTCAGTTGTTTCATCAATAGTGCAAGGATGACATTTTTTGACAAAAAAAAAAAATGTTCTGACTCCGGATCCCAGGAACTTGAACTTTCTATTCATGCATATAGATTCCTTCTTCTGTTTTATCTTTAGTTAAAGTATGGCTTTTTGAATGTATTTTTGGACAAAGAGTCTTTGAACTTTACATTCAAATTCACACGTATAAGCTTTCGGATGTTTTATCAGAAGTTAAAATAAGACTTTTGAAAAAAAAAAAATCTGCCCATGGATTCCATGAACTTGAACTTTCTATACATTTAAATAGATTACTTCGGATTCTTTATAAGTTCATAAGGATGACCTTTTAAACTTTTTTTGTGGCCAAAGAGTCTTTGAACTTGAATCTTTTATACAGACTTTTGACTCTCAGTTGTTTCATCAGTAGAGCAAGGATGACATTTTTTGACAAAAAAAAAAAAAAAATTCTGACTCCGGATCCCATGAACTTGAACTTTCTATGCATACATATAGATTCCTTCGCCTGTTTCATCTTTAGTGTAAGTATGACTTTTAGAATATTTTTTTGGAAAAAGAGTCTTTGAACTTTACATTCAAATTCACATGTATAGGCTTTCGGATGTTGTATCAGAAGTTAAAATATGACTTTTGAAAAAAAATTCTGCCCATGAATTTCATGAACTTGAACTTTCTATACATTTAAATAGATTCCTTTGGATGTTTTATTAGCTCTTTAAGGATGACCTTTTGAACTTATTTGTGGCCAAAGAATCTTTGAACTTGAATCTTCTATACAGATAATTGACTTTCAGTTGTTTCATCAGTAGAGCAATGATGACATTTTTTTAACAAAAAAAATATTTTCTGACTCCGGATCCCATGAACTTGCACGTTCTAAGCATACATATAGATTCCTTCTTCTGTTTCATCTTTAGTTCAAGTATGACTTTTTCAATATATTTTTGGACAAAGAGTCTTTGAAATTTAAATTTACATGTATAGGCTTTCCGATTTTTTATCAGAAGTTCAAATATGACTTTTTGAAGATTTTATGCTTCCCCTATATTCCACGAACTTGAACTTTCTATACATTTAAATAGATTCCTTCTGATGTTTTGTTAGTTCTTCAAAGGATGACCTTTAGATCTTATTTTTGGCTAAATAGTCTTTGAACTTGAGCTCTCTATATATACTAATATAGTCCTTATGATGTTTCATCCCAAGTTCAAATATGACTTTTGGCAAAATGTTCTGACCCTAGATTCCATGAACTTGAACTTTCTATACATTTAAATAGATTCCTTCGGATGATTTATTAGTTCTTTAAGGATGACCTTTTGAACTTATTTGTGGCCAAAGAGTCTTTGAACTTGAATCTTTTATACAGACATTTGACTTTCAGTTGTTTCATCAGTGGAGCAAGGATGACATTTTTTGACAAAAAAAAATAAATAATTTCTATAAAAAAGAATAAACTTCGGGTCCCATGAACTTGAACTTTCTATGCATACATATAGATTCCTTCTTCTATTTCATCTTTACAGTAGTTCAAGTATGGCTTTTTGAATATATTTTTGGACAAAGAGTCTTTGAACTTTACATTCAATTTCACACGTATAAGCTTTCGGATGTTTTATCAGAAGTTAAAATGTGACTTTTGAAAAAAAAAATTCTGCCCATGGATTCCATGAACTTGAATTTTCTATACATTTAAATATATTCCTTCGGATGCTTTATTAGTTCTTTAAGGATGACCTTTTAAACTTATTTGTGGCCAAATAGTCTTTGAACTTGAATCTTCTATACAGACATTTGACTTTCAGTTGTTTCATCAGTGGAGCAAGGATGACATTTTTTTACAAAAAAAACCAAAAAATTCTGACTCCGGATCCCATGAACTTGAACTTTCTATGCATACATATAGATTCCTTCTTCTGTTTCATCTTTAGTTCAAGTATGACTTTTAGAATATATTTTTGGACAAAGAGTCTTTGAATTTTACATTAAAATTCACATGCATAGGCTTTCGGATGTTGTATCAGAAGTTAAAATATGACTTTTGAAAAAAAATTCTGCCCATGGATTTCATGAACTTGAACTATCTATACATTTAAATAGATTCCTTTGGATGTTTTATTAGCTCTTTAAGTATGAACTTTTGAACTTATTTGTGGCCAAAGAGTCTTTGAACTTGAATCTTCTATACAGATATTTGACTTTCAGTTGTTTTATCAGTGGAGCAAGGATGACATTTTTTGACAAAAACAAAAACAAAAAAATTCTGACTCCGGTTCCCATGAACTTGAACTTTCTATACACATAAATAGATTCTTTCTGAGGCTTCATCAGTGCTTTAAGGATGACCTATTAAACTTATTTGTGGCCAAATAGTCTTTGAACTTGAATCTTCTATACAGACTTTTGACTTTCAGTTGTTTCATCAGTAGAGCAAGGATGGCATTTTTTGACAAAAAAAAATATTATTTCTGACTCCGGATCCCAGGAACTTGAACTTTCTATGCATACATATTGATTCCTTCTTCTGTTTCATCTTTAGTTCAAGTATGGCTTTTGAATATATTTTTGGACAAAGAGTCTTTGATCTTTACATTTAAATTCACACGTATAGGCTTTTGGATGTTATATCAGAAGTTAAAATATGACTTTTGAAAAAAAAATTCTGCCCATTGATTCCATGAACTTGAAATTTCTATATATTTAAATAAATTCCTTTGGATACTTTATTAGTTCTTTAAGGGTGACCTTTTGAACTTATTTGTGGCCAAAGAGTCTTTGAACTTGAATCTTCTATACAGACATTTGACTTTCAGTTGTTTCATCAGTGGAGCAAGGATGACATTTTTTTACAAAAAAAAACAAAAAAATTCTGACTCCGGATCCCATGAACTTGAACTTCCTATACACATAAATGGATTCTTTCTGAGGCTTCATCAGTGCTTTAAGGATGACCTATTAAACTTATTTGTGGCCAAATAGTCTTTGAACTTGAATCTTCTATACAGACTTTTGACTTTCAGTTGTTTCATCAGTAAAGCAAGGATGACATTTTTTGACAAAAAAAAAAAATAATTTCTGACTCCGGATCCCATGATCTTGAACTTTCTATGCATACATATAGATTCCTTCTTCTGTTTCATCTTTAGTTCAAGTATGACTTTTTGAATATATTTTTGGACAAAGAGTCTTTTAACTTTACATTCAAATTCACACGTATAGGCTTTCGGATGTTGTATCAGAAGTTAAAATATGACTTTTGGAAAAAAAATTCTGCCAATGGATTCCATGAACTTGAACTATCTATACATTTAAATAGATTCCTTCGGATGTTTTATTAGTTCTTTAAGGATGACCTTTTGAACTTATTTGTGGCAAAAAAGTCTTTGAACTTGAATCCTCTATACAGACTTATGACTTTCAGTTGTTTCATCAGTAGAGCAAGGATGACATTTTTTGACAAAATTTTTTTTTTCTGACTCCGGATCCCATGACCTTGAACTTTCCATGCATACATATAGATTCCTTCTTCTGTTTCATCTTTAGTTCAAGTATGGATTTTTATATGTATTTTTGGACAAAGATTCTTTGAACTTTACATTTAAATTCACACGTATAGGCTTTCGGATGTTTTATCAGAAGTTAAAGTATGACTTTTTGAACATTTTTTGCTGCCCCTAGATTCTATGAACTTGAACTTTCTATACATATAAATTGATTCCTTCCTATGCTTCATCAGTGCTTTAAGGATGACCTTTTGAACTTATTTGTTGCCAAAGAGTCTTTGAACTTGAATCTTCAATACAGACTTATGACTTTCAGTTGTTTCATCAGTAGAGCAACGATGACATTTTTTGACAAAAAAAAAATATTTTCTGACTCCGGATCCCAAGAACTTGAACTTTCTATGCAGACATATAGATTCCTTCATCTGTTTCATCTTTAGTTCAAGTATGACTTTTTTAATATATTTCTGGACAAAGAGTCTTTAAAATTTCAATTTACATATATAGGCTTTCCGAGTTTTTATCAGAAGTTAAAATGTGACTTTTGAAAAAAAAATTCTGCCCATGGATTCCATGAACTTGAACGTTCTATACATTTAAATAGATTCCTTCTGATGTTTTATTAGTTCTTCAAGGATGACAATTTGATCTTATTCTTGGCTAAATAGTCTTTGAACTTGAACTCTCTATATATACTAATATATTACTTATGATGTTTCATCCCAAGTTCAAATAACTTTTGGAAAAATTATCTGCCCCTAGATTCCATGAACTTGAACTTTCTATACATATAAATAGATTCATTCGGATGCTTCACCAGTGCTTTAAGGATGACCTTTTGAACTTATTTGTGGCCAAATAGTGTTTGAACTTGAATCTTCTATACAGACTTATGACTTTCAGTTGTTTCATCAGTAGAGCAAGGACAACATTTTTTGACAAAAAAAAAAAGATTATTTCTGACTACGGATCCCAGGAACTTGAACTTTCTATGAATACATATTGATTCCTTCTTCTGTTTCATCTTTAGTTCAAGTATGGCTTTTGAATATATTTTTGGACAAAGAGTCTCTGAATTTTAAATTTACATGTTGATTCCTTCTTCTGTTTCATCTTTAGTTCAAGTATGGCTTTTGAATATATTTTTGGACAAAGAGTCTCTGAATTTTAAATTTACATGTATGCTTTCCGATTTTTTATCAGAAGTTCAAATACGACTTTTTGAAGATTTTTTGCTTCCCCTATATTCCATGAACTTGAACTTTCTATACATTTAAATAGATTCCTTCTGATGTTTTATTAGTTCTTCAAGGATGACCTTTTGATCTTATTCTTGGCTAAATAGTCTTTGAACTTGAACTCTCTATATATACCAATATAGTCCTTATGATGTTTCATCCCATGTTCAAATATGACTGCAAAATGTTCTGACCCTAGATTCCATGAACTTGAACTTTCTATACATATAAATAGATTCCTTCGGATGCTTCAGCAGTGCTTTAAGGAGGACCTTTTGAACTTATTTGTGGCCAAATAGTCTTTGAACTTGAATCTTCTATACAGATTTATGACTTTCAGTTGATTCATCATTAGAGGAAGGATGACTTTTTATTGACAGAAAAAAAAAATTCTGACTCAGGATCCCATGAACTTGAACTTTCTATGCATACATATATATTCCTTCTTCTGTTTCATCTGTAGTTCAAGTATGGCTTTTTGAACATATTTTTGGACAAAGAGTCTTTGAACTTTAAATTTAATTTTACACCTATGGGCTTTCGGATTTGGCCACCAATGAGTTAAAAAGGGTCATCCTTGAACCACTGATGAAGTATCAGAAGAAGTCTGAGAGTCCCAACTGTAACTGTCTAAACATTCATACATTTAGATAATACATTAGCTAGAAAATGTTCCATATATAACTACTGACTATATTTCTTGAACCTTCTGTGGAATAGGAATAAGTCAGAATCCACATAAATTGCATTTCAATCCTGTACGTTGAATGTGGAATCCTGTTAATGGCAATGCATAAAATTAATGCGTTTAACATTGAAGAGTTTAGGGCTTTTGCATTTCATTGCTTTGCATTACACGACAAAAAAAAACGAAAAAAAAAAAAAACCCCGAGAAGAATACGAAAAAAACTCGTGCACTGAAGACTTTTGCATGCATTGTATAAAAACCTTTTTTGCATTGAAGAAATCAGAGCATTTGCATTGCACTGAAATAAGAACTCGTTACGCATTGAAGAAATAAGTACTTTTTCATTGCATTGCATGAAATAACTCCTTGTGCACTGAATATATTTTACATTGCATTGCACCTAAAAGAACTCTTTGCGCAATGAATATTTTTACATAGGAAATACATAGGAAAAATCTTGTGCAATGACGCGATTAATGCTTTTGCATTGCATTGCATTGCATAAAATAACTCGTTGTGCATTTAAAATTTAGCGCTTTTGCATTGCATATAAGAATTCAGGGTGCAATGAAAAGATTAGTGCTTTTGCATTGCATACGAAAAAACTCGTACATTGAAGCAAAAAAAACCTTTGTGCATTGAAAAAAATAGTGCTTTTGCATATATTAGAATTCGCGATGCATTGTGAAGAGATAAGTGTTTTTGCATTGCGTTGCATGAAATAACTCGTTGTGCATTGAAGATAGCGCTTTGCATTGCATTGTATATACGAGTTTGCTGTAAGGTTAAATATTAGTGCTTTTGCATTGCATACGAAAAAATTGTGCAATAAGGATTAGTGCTTTTGCATTGCAATGAACTCGTCATGCATTGAAGATATTAGCGCTTTTGCATTTGCATACGAAAAACTTGTGCACTTGGGAGATTATTGTTTTTGCATTGCATTGCATTGCATTGCATTGCATTGCATTGCATTGCATTGCATTGCATTGCATACGAAAAAACTTGTTCAATAAGGAGATTAAAGCTTTTGCATTGCATTGCATATAAGAACTCGTTGTGCAGAAAGAGATTAGTGCTTTTGCAATTGCATTGCATATAAAGAAGTTGTTGCGCATTGAAGAAATAAGTGCTTCTGCATTGCATAGAAAAAAGTTGTGCAATGACGCGATTAATGATTTTACATTGCATTGCATACGAAAAAACTTGTGCACTGGGGAGATTAGTGCATTTGCATTGCATTGCATGCAAATACTTGCTGTGCATCGAAGAGATAGTTCTTTCGCATTGAATAAAAAACTCGTTGTGCACTGAAGATATCGCTTTTGCATTGCATTGCATATAAGACTCGTTGAGCATTGAAGAAATAGCGATTTTTGCATTGCATTGCAGCGATCTGTGCAAAGAAGAGATTTATGCTTTTTCATTGCTTTACATTGCATTGCATAACGAAAAACTCGTGAATCAAAGATTTTGCATGGATGCATACAAAAACAATTTGTGCATTGAATAAATTGTACTTTTGCATCGCATTGCATAAAGAACTCGTGCACAGAAAGAGATTAAGTGCTTTTGCATTAGAAACAAGCTCATGCAATGACGCGATTAATGATTTTAATTGCATTGCATACGAAAAATCTTGTTCAGTGAGGAGATTAAAGCTTTTGCAGTGCTTTGAACTCGTCATGCATTGAAGATATTAGCGCTTTGGCATTGCATTACATATAAGAACTTGTTGCCATTAAAGAAATAAGTGATTTTGCATTGCATTGCATATCGCTGTGCAAAGAAGAGATTAATGCTTTTCCATTGCTGTGCATTGCATTGAATAACGAAAAACTCGTGCATTGAAGAATTTGCATGCATACAAAAACTATTTTTGTATGAATAAATTGTGCTTTTGCATTGCATTACATAAAGAACTGGTTGTGCAGAAAGAGATTTGTGCTTTTGCATTAGAAAAAATCTCATGCAATGACGCGATTAATGACTTTACATTGCATTGCATACGAAAAAAGGTGTTCAATGAGGAGATTAAAGCTTTTGCATTGCATTGAAGTCGCCATGCATTGAACATATTAGCGCTTTTGCCTTCATTGCATATAAGAACTCGTTGCGCATTGAAGAAATAAGTGATTTTTGCTTTGCATTGCAGCGATCTGTGCAAAGAAGAGATTTGCATGCATGCATACAAAAACAATTTGTGCATTGAATAAATTGTACTTTTGCATTGCATTACATAAAGAACTCGTTGTGCACAGAAAGAGATTAAGTGCTTTTGCATTAGAAACAGCTCATGCAATGACGCGAATAATGATTTTAATTGTATTGCATCGAAAACACTTGTTCAGTGAGGAGATTAAAGCTTTGCATTGCATTGAACTCGTCATGCATTAAAAATATTAGCGCTTTTGCATTGCATATAAGAGCTCGTTGCAATTAAAGAAACAAGTGATTTTGCATTGCATTGCATATCGCTGTGCAAAGAACAGATTAATGCTTTTCCATTGCTGTGCATTGCATTGCATAACGAAAAACTCGTGCATTGAAGATTTTGCATGCATACAAAAACTATTTGTGTATGAATAAATTGTGCTTTTGCATTGCATAAAGAAAGAACTCGTTGTGCAGAAAGAGTTAGTGCTTTTGCATTGCATTGCATATATAAAAAACTAGTTGCACATTGAAGAAATAAGTGCTTTTGCATTGCATAGAAAAAAAGCTCGTGCAATGACGCGATTAATGATTTTACATTGCATTGCATACGAAATACATTGCATATATCATGCTGATGATATTAGTGCATTTGCATTGCATTGCATGCAAAAACTTGTTGTGCATCGAAGAGATAGTGCTTTTGCATTGCATAAAAAAACTCGTGCACTGAAGATAGCGCTTTTGCATTGCATTGCATATGATCTCGTTGAGCATTGAAGAAATAAGTGATTTTTGCAATGCATTGCAGCGATCTGTGCAAAGAAGAGATTTATGCTTTTTCATTGCTGTGCATTGCATTGCATAAAGAAGAACTCGTTGTGCAGAAAGAGTTAGTGCTTCTGCATTGCATTGCATATATAAAAAACTAGTTGCACATTGAAGAAATAAGTGCTTTTGCATTGCATAGAAAAAAAGCTCGTGCAATGACGCGATTAATGATTTTACATTGCATTGCATACGAAATACATTGCATATATCATGCTGATGATATTAGTGCATTTGCATTGCATTGCATGCAAAAACTTGTTGTGCATCGAAGAGATAGTGCTTTTGCATTGCATAAAAAACTCGTGCACTGAAGATAGCGCTTTTGCATTGCATTGCATATGATCTCGTTGAGCATTGAAGAAATTAAGTGATTTTTGCAATGCATTGCAGCGATCTGTGCAAAGAAGAGATTTATGCTTTTTCATTGCTTTGCATTGCATTGCTTAAGGAAAAACTCGTGAATTGAAGATTTTGCATGCATGCATACAAAAACAATTTGTGCATTGAATAAATTGTAGTCGCATTGCATTGCATAAAGAACTCGTTGTGCACAGAAAGAGATTAAGTGCTTTTGCATTAGAAACAAGCGATTAATGATTTTAATTGCATTGCATACGAAAAAACATGTTCAGTGAGGAAATTAAAGCTTTTGCATTGCTTTGAACTAGTCATGCATTGAAGATATTAGCGCTTTGGCATTGCATTGTATAAGAACTCGTTGCCAATAAAGAAATAAGGGATTTTGCATTGCATTGAATATCGCTGTGCAAAGAACAGATTAATGCTTTTTCATTGCTGTGCATTCCATTGCATACGAAAATAAGAATTCAAATTCACACGTATAGGCTTTCGGATGTTGTCTTTGACTTTCAAAAAATTCTGCCACTGGATTCCATGAACTTGAACTTTCTATACATTTAAATAGATTCCTTCGGATGATTTATTAGTTCTTTAAGGATGACCTTTTGAACTTATTTGTGGCCAAATAGTCTCTGAACTTGAATCTTCTATACAGACTTATTTCCTTCTTCTGTTTCATCTTTAGTTCAAGTATGGCTTTTTATATATATTTTTGGACAAAGAATCTTTGAACTTTACATTTAAATTCACACGTATAGGCTTTCGGATGTTTTATCAGAAGTTAAAGTATGACTTTTTGAATTTTTTTTGCTGCCCCTAGATTCCATGAACTTGAACTTTCTATTCAAGAAAAGATTTTTTGCTTCCCCTATATTCCATGAACTTGGACTTTCTATACATTTAAATTGATTCCTTCTTATGCTTCATCAGTGCTTTAAGGATGACCTTTTGAACTTATTTGTGGCCAAATAGTCTTTGAATTTGAATCTTCTATACAGACTTATTCAGCAGTTTCATCAGTAGAGCTAGGATGACATTTTTTGACAAAAAAAATATTTTCTGCCCCTAGATTCCATGAACTTGAACTTACTATGCAGACATATAGATTCCTTCTTCTGTTTCATCTTTCATTCAAATATGGCTTTTTGAATATATTTTTGGACAAAGAGTCTTTGATCTTTACATTTAAATTCACACGTATAGGCTTTCGGATGTTATATCAGAAGTTAAAAAATGACTTTTGAAAAAAAAAAATCTGCCCATGGATTCCATGAACTTGATCTTTCTATACATTTAAATATATTCCTTCGGAAGTTTTATTAGTTCTTTAAGGATGACCTTTTGAACTTTTTTTGTGGCCAAAGAGTCTTTGAACTTGAATCTTTTATACAGACTTTTGACTTTCAGTTGTTTCATCAGTGGAGCAAGGATGACATTTAAAAAAAAAAAAAAAAAAAATTATGACTCCGGATCCCATGAACTTAAACTTTCTATACACATAAATAGATTCTTTCTGAGGCTTCATCAGTGCTTTAAGGATGACCTATTAAACTTATTTGTGGCCAAATAGTCTTTGAACTTGAATCTTCTATACAGACGTATGACTTTCAGTTGTTTCATCAGTATAGCAAGGATGAAATTTTTTGACAAAAAAAAAAATTTCTATAAAAAAGAATAGACTTCGGGTCCCATGAACTTGAACTTTCTATGCATACATATAGATTCCTTCTTCTGTTTCATCTTTACAGAAGTTCAAGTATGGCTTTTTGAATATATTTTTGGACAAAGAGTCTTTGATCTTTACATTTAAATTCACACACGTATAGGCTTTCGAATGTTATATCAGAAGTTAAAAAATGACTTTTGAAAAAAAAAAAATCTGCCCATGGATTTCATGAACTTGAACTTTCTATACATTTAAATCGATTCCTTTGGATGTTTTATTAGCTCTTTAAGGAAGAGCTTTTGAACTTATTTGTGGCCAAAGAGTCTTTGAACTTGAATCTTCTATACAGATATTTGACTTTCAGTTGTTTCATCAGTGGAGCAAGGATGACATTTTTTTACAAAAAAAAAAAAAAAAAAAATTCTGACTCCGGTTCCCATGAACTTGAACTTTCTATACACATAATTAGATTCTTTCTGAGGCTTCATCAGTGCTTTAAGGATGATCTATTAAACTTATTTGTGGCCAAATAGTCTTTGAACTTGAATCTTCTATACAGACTTTTGACTTTCAGTTGTTTCATCAGTAAAAGCAAGGATGACATTTTTTGACCAAAAAAAATAATTTCTGACTCCGGATCCCAGGAACTTGAACTTTCTATGCATACATATTGATTCCTTCTTCTGTTTCATCTTTAGTTCAAGTATGGCTTTTGAATATATTTTTGGACAAAAAGTCTTTGATCTTTACATTTAAATTCACACTTATAGGCTTTTGGATGTTATATCAGAAGTTAAAATATGACTTTTGAAAAAAAAATTCTGCCCCTGGATTGCATGAACTTGAAATTTCTATATATTTAAATAAATTCCTTTGGATATTTTATTAGTTCTTTAAGGGTGACCTTTTAAACTTATTTGTGGCCAAAGAGTCTTTGAACTTGAATCTTCTATACAGACATTTGACTTTCAGTTGTTTCATCAGTGGAGCAAGGATGACATTTTTTTACAAAAAAAAAAAAAATTCTGACTCCGGATCCCATGAACTTGAACTTTCTATGCATACATATAGATTCCTTCTTCTGTTTCATCTTTAGTTCAAGTATGACTTTTAGAATATATTTTTGGACAAAGAGTCTTTGAATTTTACATTAAAATTCACATGCATAGGCTTTCGGATGTTGTATCAGAAGTTAAAATATGACTTTTGAAAAAAAATTCTGCCCATGGATTTCATGAACTTGAACTATCTATACATTTAAATAGATTCCTTTGGATGTTTTATTAGCTCTTTAAGGAAGAACTTTTGAACTTATTTGTGGCCAAAGAGTCTTTGAACTTGAATCTTCTATACAGATATTTGACTTTCAGTTGTTTCATCAGTGGAGCAAGGATGACATTTTTTTACAAAAAAAAAAAAAAAAAAATTCTGACTCCGGTTCCCATGAACTTGAACTTTCTATACACATAATTAGATTCTTTCTGAGGCTTCATCAGTGCTTTAAGGATGATCTATTAAACTTATTTGTGGCCAAATAGTCTTTGAACTTGAATCTTCTATACAGACTTTTGACTTTCAGTTGTTTCATCAGTAAAAGCAAGGATGACATTTTTTGACCAAAAAAAATAATTTCTGACTATGGAACCCAGGAACTTGAACTTTCTATGCATACATATTGATTCCTTCTTCTATTTCATCTTTAGTTCAAGTATGACTTTTTGAATATATTTTTGGACAAAGAGTCTTTTAACTTCACATTCAAATTCACACGTATAGGCTTTCGGATTTTGTATCAGAAGTTAAAATATGACTTTTGAAAAAATAATTCTGCCCCTGGATTCCATGAACTTGAACTTTCTATACATTTAAATAGATTCCTTCGGATGATTTATTAGTTCTTTAAGGATGACCTTTTAAACTTATTTGTGGCCAAATAGTCTTTGAACTTGAATCTTCTATACAGACTTATGACTTTCAGTTGTTTCATCAGTAGAGCAAGGATGACATTTTTTGACAAAAAATATATTTTCTAACTCCGGATCCCATGAACTTGAACCTTCTAAGCATACATATAAATTCCTTCTTCTCTTTCATCTTTAGTTGAAGTATGACTTTTTGAATATATTTTTGGACAAAGAGTCTTTGAAATGTAAATTTAAATTTACATGTATTGGCTCTCCGATTTTTTATCAGAAGTTCAAATGTGACTTTTTGAAGATTTTTTGCTTCCCCTATATTCCATGAACTTGAACTTTCTATACATTTAAATAGGTTCCTTCTGATGTTTTATTAGTTCTTCAAGGATGATCTTTTGATCTTATTCTTGGCTAAATAGTCTTTGAACTTGAACTCTCTATATATACTAATATAGACCTTATGATGTTTCATCCCAAGTTCAAATATGACTTTTGGAAAAATGTTCTGCCCCTAGATTCCATGAACTTGAACTTTCTATACATATAAATAGATTCCTTCGGATGCTTCACCAGTGCTTTAAGGATGACCTTTTGAACTTATTTGTGGCCAAATAGTCTTTGAACTTGAATCTTCTATACAGACTTATGACTTTCAGTTGTTTCATCAGTAGAGCAAGGACATCATTTTTTGACAAAAAAAAAAAGATTATTTCTGACTATGGAACCCAGGAACTTGAACTTTCTATGCATACATATTGATTCCTTCTTCTGTTTCATCTTTAGTTCAAGTATGGCTTTTGAATATATTTTTGGACAAAAAGTCTTTGATCTTTACATTTAAATTCACACTTATAGGCTTTTGGATGTTATATCAGAAGTTAAAATATGACTTTTGAAAAAAAAATTCTGCCCCTGGATTGCATGAACTTGAAATTTCTATATATTTAAATAAATTCCTTTGGATATTTTATTAGTTCTTTAAGGGTGACCTTTTAAACTTATTTGTGGCCAAAGAGTCTTTGAACTTGAATCTTCTATACAGACATTTGACTTTCAGTTGTTTCATCAGTAAAAGCAAGGATGACATTTTTTGACCAAAAAAAATAATTTCTGACTCCGGTTCCCATGAACTTGAACTTTCTATACACATAATTAGATTCTTTCTGAGGCTTCATCAGTGCTTTAAGGACGATCTATTAAACTTATTTGTGGCCAAATAGTCTTTGAACTTGAATCTTCTATACAGACTTTTGACTTTCAGTTGTTTCATCAGTAAAAGCAAGGATGACATTTTTTGACCAAAAAAAATAATTTCTGACTCCGGATCCCAGGAACTTGAACTTCTATGCATACATATTGATTCCTTCTTCTGTTTCATCTTTAGTTCAAGTATGACTTTTTGAATATATTTTTGGACAAAGAGTCTTTTAACTTTACATTCAAATTCACACGTATAGGCTTTCGGATTTTGTATCAGAAGTTAAAATATGACTTTTGAAAAAATAATTCTGCCCCTGGATTCCATGAACTTGAACTTTCTATACATTTAAATAGATTCCTTCGGATGATTTATTAGTTCTTTAAGGATGACCTTTTAAACTTATTTGTGGACAAATAGTCTTTGAACTTGAATCTTCTATACAGACTTATGACTTTCAGTTGTTTCATCAGTAGAGCAAGGATGACATTTTTTCACAAAAAAAATATTTTCTAACTCCGGATCCCATGAACTTGAACCTTCTAAGCATACATATAAATTCCTTCTTCTCTTTCATCTTTAGTTCAAGTATGACTTTTTGAATATATTTTTGGACAAAGAGTCTTTGAAATTTAAATTTAAATTTACATGTATAGGCTCTCCGATTTTTTATCAGAAGTTCAAATATGACTTTTTGAAGATTTTTTGCTTCCCCTATATTCCATGAACTTGAATTTTCTATACATTTAAATAGGTTCCTTCTGATGTTTTATTAGTTCATCAATTATGACCTTTTGATCTTATTCTTGGCTAAATAGTCTTTGAACTTGAACTCTCTATATATACTAATATAGGCCTTATGATGTTTCATCCCAAGTTCAAAATAGACTTTTGGAAAAATGTTCTGCCCCTAGATTCCATGAACTTGAACTTTCTATACATATAAATAGATTCCTTCGGATGCTTCACCAGTGCTTTAAGGATGACCTTTTGAACTTATTTGTGGCCAAATAGTCTTTGAACTTGAATCTTCTATACAGACTTATGACTTTCAGTTGTTTCATCAGTCGAGCAAGGACAACATTTTTTGACAAAAAAAAAAATATATTTCTGACTACGGATCCCATGAACTTGAACTTTCTATGCATACATATTGATTCCTTCTTCTGTTTCATCTTTAGTTCAAGTATGGCTTTTGAATATATTTTTGGACAAAGAGTCTTTGATCTTTACATTTAAATTCACACGTATAGGCTTTCGGATGTAATATCAGAAGTTAAAATATGACTTTTGAAAAAAAAATTCTGCCCATTGATTCCATGAACTTGAAATTTCTATATATTTAAATACATTCCTTTGGATATTTTATTAGTTCTTTAAGGATGACCTTTTGAACTTCTTTGTGGCCAAAGAGTCTTTGAACTTGAATCTTCTATACAGACATTTGATTTTCAGTTGTTTCATCAGTGGAGCAAGGATGACATTTTTTTACAAAAAAAAAAAAAAAAATTATGACTCCGGATCCCATGAACTTAAACTTTCTATACACATAAATAGATTCTTTCTGAGGCTTCATCAGTGCTTTAAGGATGACCTATTAAACTTATTTGTGGCCAAATATTCTTTGAACTTGAATCTTCTATACAGACTTATGACTTTCAGTTGTTTCATCAGTAGAGCAAGGATGACATTTTTTGACAAAAAAAATATTTTCTAACTCCGGATCCCATGAACTTGAACCTTCTAAGCATACATATAAATTCCTTCTTCTCTTTCATCTTTAGTTCAAGTATGACTTTTTGAATATATTTTTGGACAAAGAGTCTTGGAAATTTAAATTTAAATTTACATGTACATGTATAGGCTCTCCGATTTTTTATCAGAAGTTCAAATATGACTTTTTGAAGATTTTTTGCTTCCCCTATATTCCATGAACTTGAACTTTCTATACATTTAAATAGGTTCCTTCTGATGTTTTATTAGTTCAACAATTATGACCTTTTGATCTTATTCTTGGCTAAATAGTCTTTGAACTTGAACTCTCTATATATACTAATATAGACCTTATGATGTTTCATCCCAAGTTCAAATATGACTTTTGGAAAAATGTTCTGCCCCTAGATTCCATGAACTTGAACTTTCTATACATATAAATAGATTCCTTCGGATGCTTCACCAGTGCTTTAAGGATGACCTTTTGAACTTCTTTGTGGCCAAAGAGTCTTTGAACTTGAATCTTCTATACAGACATTTGATTTTCAGTTGTTTCATCAGTGGAGCAAGGATGACATTTTTTTACAAAAAAAAAAAAAAATTATGACTCCGGATTCCATGAACTTAAACTTTCTATACACATAAATAGATTCTTTCTGAGGCTTCATCAGTGCTTTAAGGATGACCTATTAAACTTATTTGTGGCCAAATAGTCTTTGAACTTGAATCTTCTATACAGACTTTTGACTTTCAGTTGTTTCATCAGTATAGCAAGGATGAAATTTTTTGACAAAAAAAATAATTTCTATAAAAAAGAATAGACTTCGGGTCCCATGAACTTGAACTTTCTATGCATACATATAGATTCCTTCTTCTGTTTCATCTTTACAGAAGTTCAAGTATGGCTTTTTGAATATATTTTTGGACAAAGAGTCTTTAATCTTTACATTTAAATTCACACACGTATAGGCTTTCGAATGTTATATCAGAAGTTAAAAAAGGACTTTTGAAAAAAAAAAAATCTGCCCATGGATTTCATGAACTTGAACTTTCTATACATTTAAATAGATTCCTTTGGATGTTTTATTAGCTCTTTAAGGAAGAACTTTTGAACTTATTTGTGTCCAAAGAGTCTTTGAACTTGAATCTTCTATACAGATATTTGACTTTCAGTTGTTTCATCAGTGGAGCAAGGATGACATTTTTTTACAAAAAAAAAAAAAAAAAAAAATTCTGACTCCGGTTCCCATGAACTTGAACTTTCTATACACATAATTAGATTCTTTCTGAGGCTTCATCAGTGCTTTAGGGATGATCTATTTAACTTATTTGTGGCCAAATAGTCTTTGAACTTGAATCTTCTATACAGACTTTTGACTTTCAGTTGTTTCATCAGTAAAAGCAAGGATGACATTTTTTGACCAAAAAAAATAATTTCTGACTCCGGATCCCAGGAACTTGAACTTCTATGCATACATATTGATTCCTTCTTCTGTTTCATCTTTAGTTCAAGTATGACTTTTTGAATATATTTTTGGACAAAGAGTCTTTTAACTTTACATTCAAATTCACACGTATAGGCTTTCGGATTTTGTATCAGAAGTTAAAATATGACTTTTGAAAAAATAATTCTGCCCCTGGATTCCATGAACTTGAACTTTCTATACATTTAAATAGATTCCTTCGGATGATTTATTAGTTCTTTAAGGATGACCTTTTAAACTTATTTGTGGACAAATAGTCTTTGAACTTGAATCTTCTATACAGACTTATGACTTTCAGTTGTTTCATCAGTAGAGCAAGGATGACATTTTTTCACAAAAAAAATATTTTCTAACTCCGGATCCCATGAACTTGAACCTTCTAAGCATACATATAAATTCCTTCTTCTCTTTCATCTTTAGTTCAAGTATGACTTTTTGAATATATTTTTGGACAAAGAGTCTTTGAAATTTAAATTTAAATTTACATGTATAGGCTCTCCGATTTTTTATCAGAAGTTCAAATATGACTTTTTGAAGATTTTTTGCTTCCCCTATATTCCATGAACTTGAATTTTCTATACATTTAAATAGGTTCCTTCTGATGTTTTATTAGTTCATCAATTATGACCTTTTGATCTTATTCTTGGCTAAATAGTCTTTGAACTTGAACTCTCTATATATACTAATATAGGCCTTATGATGTTTCATCCCAAGTTCAAAATAGACTTTTGGAAAAATGTTCTGCCCCTAGATTCCATGAACTTGAACTTTCTATACATATAAATAGATTCCTTCGGATGCTTCACCAGTGCTTTAAGGATGACCTTTTGAACTTATTTGTGGCCAAATAGTCTTTGAACTTGAATCTTCTATACAGACTTATGACTTTCAGTTGTTTCATCAGTCGAGCAAGGACAACATTTTTTGACAAAAAAAAAAATATATTTCTGACTACGGATCCCATGAACTTGAACTTTCTATGCATACATATTGATTCCTTCTTCTGTTTCATCTTTAGTTCAAGTATGGCTTTTGAATATATTTTTGGACAAAGAGTCTTTGATCTTTACATTTAAATTCACACGTATAGGCTTTCGGATGTAATATCAGAAGTTAAAATATGACTTTTGAAAAAAAAATTCTGCCCATTGATTCCATGAACTTGAAATTTCTATATATTTAAATACATTCCTTTGGATATTTTATTAGTTCTTTAAGGATGACCTTTTGAACTTCTTTGTGGCCAAAGAGTCTTTGAACTTGAATCTTCTATACAGACATTTGATTTTCAGTTGTTTCATCAGTGGAGCAAGGATGACATTTTTTTACAAAAAAAAAAAAAAAAATTATGACTCCGGATCCCATGAACTTAAACTTTCTATACACATAAATAGATTCTTTCTGAGGCTTCATCAGTGCTTTAAGGATGACCTATTAAACTTATTTGTGGCCAAATATTCTTTGAACTTGAATCTTCTATACAGACTTATGACTTTCAGTTGTTTCATCAGTAGAGCAAGGATGACATTTTTTGACAAAAAAAATATTTTCTAACTCCGGATCCCATGAACTTGAACCTTCTAAGCATACATATAAATTCCTTCTTCTCTTTCATCTTTAGTTCAAGTATGACTTTTTGAATATATTTTTGGACAAAGAGTCTTGGAAATTTAAATTTAAATTTACATGTACATGTATAGGCTCTCCGATTTTTTATCAGAAGTTCAAATATGACTTTTTGAAGATTTTTTGCTTCCCCTATATTCCATGAACTTGAACTTTCTATACATTTAAATAGGTTCCTTCTGATGTTTTATTAGTTCAACAATTATGACCTTTTGATCTTATTCTTGGCTAAATAGTCTTTGAACTTGAACTCTCTATATATACTAATATAGACCTTATGATGTTTCATCCCAAGTTCAAATATGACTTTTGGAAAAATGTTCTGCCCCTAGATTCCATGAACTTGAACTTTCTATACATATAAATAGATTCCTTCGGATGCTTCACC
Organism: Pseudorasbora parva; assembly: GCF_024679245.1. NCBI lineage: Eukaryota > Metazoa > Chordata > Actinopteri > Cypriniformes > Gobionidae > Pseudorasbora > Pseudorasbora parva. Next base: position 34,331,354 of record NC_090175.1, read on the forward strand.
AGTGCTTTAAGGATGACCTTTTGAACTTCTTTGTGGCCAAAGAGTCTTTGAACTTGAATCTTCTATACAGACATTTGATTTTCAGTTGTTTCATCAGTGGAGCAAGGATGACATTTTTTTACAAAAAAAAAAAAAAAATTATGACTCCGGATTCCATGAACTTAAACTTTCTATACACATAAATAGATTCTTTCTGAGGCTTCATCAGTGCTTTAAGGATGACCTATTAAACTTATTTGTGGCCAAATAGTCTTTGAACTTGAATCTTCTATACAGACTTTTGACTTTCAGTTGTTTCATCAGTATAGCAAGGATGAAATTTTTTGACAAAAAAAATAATTTCTATAAAAAAGAATAGACTTCGGGTCCCATGAACTTGAACTTTCTATGCATACATATAGATTCCTTCTTCTGTTTCATCTTTACAGAAGTTCAAGTATGGCTTTTTGAATATATTTTTGGACAAAGAGTCTTTAATCTTTACATTTAAATTCACACACGTATAGGCTTTCGAATGTTATATCAGAAGTTAAAAAAGGACTTTTGAAAAAAAAAAAATCTGCCCATGGATTTCATGAACTTGAACTTTCTATACATTTAAATAGATTCCTTTGGATGTTTTATTAGCTCTTTAAGGAAGAACTTTTGAACTTATTTGTGTCCAAAGAGTCTTTGAACTTGAATCTTCTATACAGATATTTGACTTTCAGTTGTTTCATCAGTGGAGCAAGGATGACATTTTTTTACAAAAAAAAAAAAAAAAAAAAATTCTGACTCCGGTTCCCATGAACTTGAACTTTCTATACACATAATTAGATTCTTTCTGAGGCTTCATCAGTGCTTTAAGGATGATCTATTTAACTTATTTGTGGCCAAATAGTCTTTGAACTTGAATCTTCTATACAGACTTTTGACTTTCAGTTGTTTCATCAGTAAAAGCAAGGATGACATTTTTTGACCAAAAAAAATAATTTCTGACTCCGGATCCCAGGAACTTGAACTTTCTATGCATACATATTGATTCCTTCTTCTGTTTCATCTTTAGTTCAAGTATGGCTTTTGAATATATTTTTGGACAAAAAGTCTTTGATCTTTACATTTAAACTCACACTTATAGGCTTTTGGATGTTATATCAGAAGTTAAAATATGACTTTTGAAAAAAAAATTCTGCCCCTGGATTGCATGAACTTGAAATTTCTATATATTTAAATAAATTCCTTTGGATATTTTATTAGTTCTTTAAGGGTGACCTTTTAAACTTATTTGTGGCCAAAGAGTCTTTGAACTTGAATCTTCTATACAGACATTTGACTTTCAGTTGTTTCATCAGTGGAGCAAGGATGACATTTTTTTACAAAAAAAAAAAAAATTCTGACTCCGGATCCCATGAACTTGAACTTTCTATGCATACATATAGATTCCTTCTTCTGTTTCATCTTTAGTTCAAGTATGACTTTTAGAATATATTTTTGGACAAAGAGTCTTTGAATTTTACATTAAAATTCACATGCATAGGCTTTCGGATGTTGTATCAGAAGTTAAAATATGACTTTTGAAAAAAAATTCTGCCCATGGATTTCATGAACTTGAACTATCTATACATTTAAATAGATTCCTTTGGATGTTTTATTAGCTCTTTAAGGAAGAACTTTTGAACTTATTTGTGGCCAAAGAGTCTTTGAACTTGAATCTTCTATACAGATATTTGACTTTCAGTTGTTTCATCAGTGGAGCAAGGATGACATTTTTTTACAAAAAAACAAAAAACAAATTCTGACTCCGGTTCCCATGAACTTGAACTTTCTATACACATAATTAGATTCTTTCTGAGGCTTCATCAGTGCTTTAAGGATGATCTATTAAACTTATTTGTGGCCAAATAGTCTTTGAACTTGAATCTTCTATACAGACTTTTGACTTTCAGTTGTTTCATCAGTAAAAGCAAGGATGACATTTTTTGACCAAAAAAAATAATTTCTGACTCCGGATCCCAGGAACTTGAACTTTCTATGCATACATATTGATTCCTTCTTCTGTTTCATCTTTAGTTCAAGTATGACTTTTTGAATATATTTTTGGACAAAGAGTCTTTTAACTTCACATTCAAATTCACACGTATAGGCTTTCGGATTTTGTATCAGAAGTTAAAATATGACTTTTGAAAAAATAATTCTGCCCCTGGATTCCATGAACTTGAACTTTCTATACATTTAAATAGATTTCTTCGGATGATTTATTAGTTCTTTAAGGATGACATTTTAAACTTATTTGTGGCCAAATAGTCTTTGAACTTGAATCTTCTATACAGACTTATGACTTTCAGTTGTTTCATCAGTAGAGCAAGGATGACATTTTTTGACAAAAAAAATATTTTCTAACTCCGGATCCCATGAACTTGAACCTTCTAAGCATACATATAAATTCCTTCTTCTCTTTCATCTTTAGTTCAAGTATGACTTTTTGAATATATTTTTGGACAAAGAGTCTTTGAAATTTAAATTTAAATTTACATGTATAGGCTCTCCGATTTTTTATCAGAAGTTCAAATGTGACTTTTTGAAGATTTTTTGCTTCCCCTATATTCCATGAACTTGAACTTTCTATACATTTAAATAGATTCCTTTGGATATTTTATTAGTTCTTTAAGGGTGACCTTTTAAACTTATTTGTGGCCAAAGAGTCTTTGAACTTGAATCTTCTATACAGACATTTAACTTTCAGTTGTTTCATCAGTGGAGCAAGGATGACATTTTTTTACAAAAAAAAAAAAAAAAAATCTGACTCCGGATCCCATGAACTTGAACTTTCTATGCATACATATAGATTCCTTCTTCTGTTTCATCTTTAGTTCAAGTATGACTTTTAGAATATATTTTTGGACAAAGAGTCTTTGAATTTTACATTAAAATTCACATGCATAGGCTTTCGGATGTTGTATCAGAAGTTAAAATATGACTTTTGAAAAAAAATTCTGCCCATGGATTTCATGAACTTGAACTATCTATACATTTAAATAGATTCCTTTGGATGTTTTATCAGCTCTTTAAGGAAGAACTTTTGAACTTATTTGTGGCCAAAGAGTCTTTGAACTTGAATCTTCTATACAGATATTTGACTTTCAGTTGTTTCATCAGTAGAGCAAGGATGACATTTTTTTACAAAAAAAAAAAAAAAAAATTCTGACTCCGGTTCCCATGAACTTGAACTTTCTATACACATAATTAGATTCTTTCTGAGGCTTCATCAGTGCTTTAAGGATGATCTATTAAACTTATTTGTGGCCAAATAGTCTTTGAACTTGAATCTTCTATACAGACTTATGACTTTCAGTTGTTTCATCAGTAGAGCAAGGATGACATTTTTTGACAAAAAAAATATTTTCTAACTCCGGATCCCATGAACTTGAACCTTCTAAGCATACATATAAATTCCTTCTTCTCTTTCATCTTTAGTTCAAGTATGACTTTTTGAATATATTTTTGGACAAAGAGTCTTTGAAATTTAAATTTAAATTTACATGTATAGGCTCTCCGATTTTTTATCAGAAGTTCAAATATGACTTTTTGAAGATTTTTTGCTTCCCCTATATTCCATGAACTTGAACTTTCTATACATTTAAATAGGTTCCTTCTGATGTTTTATTAGTTCATCAATTATGACCTTTTGATCTTATTCTTGGCTAAATAGTCTTTGAACTTGAACTCTCTATATATACTAAAATAGACCTTATGATGTTTCATCCCAAGTTCAAATATGACTTTTGGAAAAATGTTCTGCCCCTAGATTCCATGAACTTGAACTTTCTATACATATAAATAGATTCCTTCGGATGCTTCACCAGTGCTTTAAGGATGACCTTTTGAACTTATTTGTGGCCAAATAGTCTTTGAACTTGAATCTTCTATACAGACTTATGACTTTCAGTTGTTTCATCAGTAGAGCAAGGACATCATTTTTTGACAAAAAAAAAAAGATTATTTCTGACTATGGAACCCAGGAACTTGAACTTTCTATGCATACATATTGATTCCTTCTTCTGTTTCATCTTTAGTTCAAGTATGGCTTTTGAATATATTTTTGGACAAAAAGTCTTTGATCTTTACATTTAAATTCACACTTATAGGCTTTTGGATGTTATATCAGAAGTTAAAATATGACTTTTGAAAAAAAAATTCTGCCCCTGGATTGCATGAACTTGAAATTTCTATATATTTAAATAAATTCCTTTGGATATTTTATTAGTTCTTTAAGGGTGACCTTTTAAACTTATTTGTGGCCAAAGAGTCTTTGAACTTGAATCTTCTATACAGACATTTGACTTTCAGTTGTTTCATCAGTGGAGCAAGGATGACATTTTTTTACAACAAAAAAAAAAATATTCTGACTCCGGATCCCATGAACTTGAACTTTCTATGCATACATATAGATTCCTTCTTCTGTTTCATCTTTAGTTCAAGTATGACTTTTAGAATATATTTTTGGACAAAGAGTCTTTGAATTTTACATTAAAATTCACATGCATAGGCTTTCGGATGTTGTATCAGAAGTTAAAATATGACTTTTGAAAAAAAATTCTGCCCATGGATTTCATGAACTTGAACTATCTATACATTTAAATAGATTCCTTTGGATGTTTTATTAGCTCTTTAAGGAAGAACTTTTGAACTTATTTGTGGCCAAAGAGTCTTTGAACTTGAATCTTCTATACAGATATTTGACTTTCAGTTGTTTCATCAGTGGAGCAAGGATGACATTTTTTTACAAAAAAAAAAAAAAAAATTCTGACTCCGGTTCCCATGAACTTGAACTTTCTATACACATAATTAGATTCTTTCTGAGGCTTCATCAGTGCTTTAAGGATGATCTATTAAACTTATTTGTGGCCAAATAGTCTTTGAACTTGAATCTTCTATACAGACTTTTGACTTTCAGTTGTTTCATCAGTAAAAGCAAGGATGACATTTTTTGACCAAAAAAAATAATTTCTGACTCCGGATCCCAGGAACTTGAACTTTCTTACATATTGATTCCTTCTTCTGTTTCATCTTTAGTTCAAGTATGACTTTTTGAATATATTTTTGGACAAAGAGTCTTTTAACTTTACATCCAAATTTACACGTATAGGCTTTCGGATGTTGTATCAGAAGTTAAAATACGACTTTTGAAAAAAAAATTCTGCCCCTGGATTGCATGAACTTGAAATTTCTATATATTTAAATAAATTCCTTTGGATATTTTATTAGTTCTTTAAGGGTGACCTTTTAAACTTATTTGTGGCCAAAGAGTCTTTGAACTTGAATCTTCTATACAGACATTTGACTTTCAGTTGTTTCATCAGTGGAGCAAGGATGACATTTTTTTACAAAAAAAAAAATAATTTCTATAAAAAATAATAGACTTCGGTTCCCATGAACTTGAACCCTCTATGCATATAGATGGTTCAAATTTACATGTATAAGCTTTCCGATTTTTTATCAGAAGTTCAAATATGACTTTTTGAAAAAATGTTGCTGCCCTGAGATTCCATGAACTTGAACTTTCTATACATTTAAATAGATTCCTTCTGATGTTTTATTTGTTCTTCAAGGATGACCCTTTGATCTTATTCTTGGCCAAATAGTCTTTGAACTTGAACTCTCCATATATACTAATATATTCCTTCTGATGTTTCATCCCAGGTTTAAATGTCTTTTGGAAAAATGTTCTGCCCCCGGATTCCGTGAACTTGAACATGCAAAAAAATAATATAAATATACATATAAATATATTCCTTCGGATGCTTAATCAGTGCTTTAAGGATGACCTTTTGAACTTATTTGTGGCCAAATAGTCTTCGAACTTTAATCTTCTATACAGTCTTATGACTTTCAATTGTTTCATGAGTAGAGCAAGGATGACATTTTTTGACAAAAAAAATAATTTCTGACACGTATAGGCGTTCGGATGTTTTATCATAAGTAAAAATATGACTTTTTAAACATTTTTTGCTGCCCCTAGATTTCATAAACGTGAACTTTCTATACATATAAATGGATTTCTTCTGATGCTTCATCAGTGCTTTAAGGAAGACCTTTTGAACTTATGTGTGACAAATAGTCTTTGAACTTGAATTATCTATACAGACTTATGACTTTCATTTGTTTCATCAGTGGAGCAAGAATGCCAATTTTTTACAAAAAAAAAAAAAAAATTCTGACTCCGGATCCCATGAATTTGAACTTTCTATACATATAAATAGATTCCTTCTTATCCTTCATCAGTGCTTAAAGGATGACCTTGAACTTGAACTTTCTATGCATACATATATATTCCTTCTTCATGTTTCATCCCAAGTTCAAATATGACTTTTGGAAAAATGTTCTGCCCCTGGATTCCATGAACTTGAACTTTCTATACATATAAATTAGATTCCTTCTGATGCTTCATCGGTGCTTTAAGGATGACCTTTTGAACTTATTTGTGGCCAAATAGTCTTTGAACTTGAATCTTCTATACAGATTTATGACTTTCAGTTGATTCATCATTATCATCATGATACTATCATTAGAGGAAGGATGACTTTTCTTTGACAGAAAAAATAATTTCTGACTCAGGATCCCATGAACTTGAACGTTCTATGCATACATATATATTCCTTCTTCTGTTTCATCTGTAGTTCAAGTATGGCTTTTTGAACATATTTTTGGACAAAGAGTCTTTGAACTTTAAATTTAATTTCACACCTATGGGCTTTCGGATTTGGCCACCAATGAGTTAAAAAGGGTCATCCTTGAACCACTGATGAAGTATCAGAAGAAGTCTGAGAGTCCCAACTGTAACTGTCTAAACATTCATACATTTAGATAATACATTAGCTAGAAAATGTTCCATATGTAACTACTGACTATAATTCTTGAACCTTCTGTGGAATAGGAATTAGTCAGAATCCACATAAATTGCATTTCAATCCTGTACGTTGAATGTGGAATCCTGTTAATGGCAATGCATAAAATTAATGCGTTTAACATTGAAGAGTTTAGGGCTTTTGCATTTCATTGCTTGGCATTACACGACAAAAAAACCGAAAAAAAAAAAACCCGAAAAGAATACGAAAAAAACTCGTGCACTGAAGACTTTTGCATGCATTGTATAAAAACCGTTTTTGCATTGAAGAAATCAGAGCATTTGCATTGCACTGAAATAAGAACTCGTTACGCATTGAAGAAATAAGTACTTTTTCATTGCATTGCATGAAATAACTCCTTGTGCACTGAATATATTTTACATTGCATTGCACCTAAAAGAACTCGTTGCGCAATGAATATTTTTACATAGGAAATACATAGGAAAAATCTTGTGCAATGACGCGATTAATGCTTTTGCATTGCATTGCATTGCATTGCATAAAATAACTCGTTGTGCATTTAAAATTTAGCGCTTTTGCATTGCATATAAGAATTCAGGGTGCAATGAAAAGATTAGTGCTTTTGCATTGCATACGAAAAAACTCGTACATTTAAGCAAAAAAAACCTTTGTGCATTGAAAAAAATAGTGCTTTTGCATTGCATATATTAGAATTCGCGATGCATTGTGAAGAGATAAGTGTTTTTGCATTGCGTTGCATGAAATAACTCGTTGTGCATTGAAGAAAGCGCTTTGCCAATGCAAAGCGCTATCTATAACATTGTATATACGAGTTTGCTGTAAGGTTAAATATTAGTGCTTTTGCATTGCATACGAAAAAATTGTGCAATAAGGATTAGTGCTTTTGCATTGCAATGAACTCGTCATGCATTGAAGATATTAGCGCTTTTGCATTTGCATAAGAAAAACTTGTGCACTTGGGAGATTATTGTTTTTGCATTGCATTGCATTGCATTGCATTGCATTGCATACGAAAAAACTTGTTCAATAAGGAGATTAAAGCTTTTGCATTGCATTGCATATAAGAACTCGTTGTGCAGAAAGAGATTAGTGCTTTTGCAATTGCATTGCATATAAAGAAGTTGTTGCGCATTGAAGAAATAAGTGCTTCTGCATTGCATAGAAAAAAGTTGTGCCATGACGCGATTAATGATTTTACATTGCATTGCATACGAAAAAACTTGTGCACTGGGGAGATTAGTGCATTTGCATTGCATTGCATGCAAATACTTGCTGTGCATCGAAGAGATAGTTCTTTCGCATTGAATAAAAAACTCGTTGTGCACTGAAGATATCGCTTTTGCATTGCATATAAGACTCGTTGAGCATTGAAGAAATAGCGATTTTTGCATTGCATTGCAGCGATCTGTGCAAAGAAGAGATTTATGCTTTTTCATTGCTTTACATTGCATTGCATAACGAAAAACTCGTGAATTGAAGATTTTGCATGCATGCATACAAAAACAATTTGTGCATTGAATAAATTGTACTTTTGCATTGAATTGCATAAAGAACTCGTTGTGCACAGAAAGAGATTAAGTGCTTTTGCATTAGAAACAAGCTCATGCAATGACGCGATTAATGATTTTAATTGCATTGCATACGAAAAAACTTGTTCAGTGAGGAGATTAAAGCTTTTGCATTGCTTTGAACTCGTCATGCATTGAAGATATTAGCGCTTTGGCATTGCATTACATATAAGAACTCGTTGCCATTAAAGAAATAAGTGATTTTGCATTGCATTGCATATCGCTGTGCAAAGAAGAGATTAATGCTTTTCCATTGCTGTGCGTTGAATTGAATAACGAAAAACTCGTGCATTGAAGATTTTGCATGCATACAAAAACTATTTTTGTATGAATAAATTGTGCTTTTGCATTGCATTACATAAAGAACTCGTTGTGCAGAAAGAGATTTGTGCTTTTGCATTAGAAAAAATCTCATGCAATGACGCGCTTAATGACTTTACATTGCATTGCATACGAAAAAACGTGTTCAATGAGGAGATTAAAGCTTTTGCATTGCATTGAACTGGCCATGCATTGAATATATTAGCGATTTTACATTCATTGCATATAAGAACTCGTTGCGCATTGAAGAAATTAGTGCTTTTTTGCGCATTGAAGGAATAAGTGCTTTTGCATTGCATAGAAAAAAGCTCGTGCAATGACGCGATTAATGATTTTACATTGCATTGCATACGAAAAAACTTGTGCACTGGGGAGATTAGTGCTTTAGCATTGCATTGCATACGAAAAAAACTTGTGCACTGAGGAGATTAGTGCATTTGCATTGCATTGCATGCAAAAACTTGCTGTGCATCGAAGATTGATCGAAGATTGAAGCATTGATAGTGCTTTTGCATTGCATAAAAAAACTCGTGCACTGAAGATAGCGCTTTTGCATTGCATTGCATATAAGATTAAAGCTTTTCATTGCTTTGAACTCGTCATGCATTGAAGATATTAGCGCTTTGGCATTGCATTACATATGAGAACTCGTTGCCATTAAAGAAATAAGTGATTTTGCATTGCATTGCATGCAAATACTTGCTGTGCATCGAAGAGATAGTTCTTTCGCATTGAATAAAAAACTCGTTGTGCACTGAAGATATCGCTTTTGCATTGCATTGCATATAAGACTCGTTGAGCATTGAAGAAATAGCGATTTTTGCATTGCATTGCAGCGACCTGTGCAAAGAAGAGATTTATGCTTTTTCATTGCTTTACATTGCATTGCATAACGAAAAACTCGTGAATTGAAGATTTTGCATGCATGCATACAAAAACAATTTGTGCATTGAATAAATTGTACTTTTGCATTGCATTGCATAAAGAACTCGTTGTGCACAGAAAGAGATTAAGTGCTTTTGCATTAGAAACAAGCTCATGCAATGACGCGATTAATGATTTTAATTGCATTGCATACGAAAAAACTTGTTCAGTGAGGAGATTAAAGCTTTTGCAGTGCTTTGAACTCGTCATGCATTGAAGATATTAGCGCTTTGGCATTGCATTACATATAAGAAATAAGTGATTTTGCATTGCATTGCATATCGCTGTGCAAAGAAGAGATTAATGCTTTTCCATTGCTGTGCGTTGCATTGAATAACGAAAAACTCGTGCATTGAAGAATTTGCATGCATACAAAAACTATTTTTGTATGAATAAATTGTGCTTTTGCATTGCATTACATAAAGAACTCGTTGTGCAGAAAGAGATTTGTGCTTTTGCATTAGAAAAAATCTCATGCAATGACGCGCTTAATGACTTTACATTGCATTGCATACGAAATACATCGCATATATCATGCTGATGATATTAGTGCATTTGCATTGCATTGCATGCAAAAACTTGTTGTGCATCGAAGAGATAGTGCTTTTGCATTGCATAAAAAAACTCGTGCACTGAAGATAGCGCTTTTGCATTGCATTGCATATGATCTCGTTGAGCATTGAAGAAATAAGTGATTTTTGCAATGCATTGCAGCGATCTGTGCAAAGAAGAGATTTATGCTTTTTCATTGCTGTGCATTGCATTGCATAAAGAAGAACTCGTTGTGCAGAAAGAGTTAGTGCTTCTGCATTGCATTGCATATATAAAAAACTAGTTGCACATTGAAGAAATAAGTGCTTTTGCATTGCATAGAAAAAAAGCTCGTGCAATGACGCGATTAATGATTTTACATTGCATTGCATACGAAATACATTGCATATATCATGCTGATGATATTAGTGCATTTGCATTGCATTGCATGCAAAAACTTGTTGTGCATCGAAGAGATAGTGCTTTTGCATTGCATAAAAAAACTCGTGCACTGAAGATAGCGCTTTTGCATTGCATTGCATATGATCTCGTTGAGCATTGAAGAAATAAGTGATTTTTGCAATGCATTGCAGCGATCTGTGCAAAGAAGAGATTTATGCTTTTTCATTGCTTTGCATTGCATTGCTTAACGAAAAACTCGTGAATTGAAGATTTTGCATGCATGCATACAAAAACAATTTGTGCATTGAATAAATTGTAGTCGCATTGCATTGCATAAAGAACTCGTTGTGCACAGAAAGAGATTAAGTGCTTTTGCATTAGAAACAAGCGATTAATGATTTTAATTGCATTGCATACGAAAAAACATGTTCAGTGAGGAAATTAAAGCTTTTGCATTGCTTTGAACTAGTCATGCATTGAAGATATTAGCGCTTTGGCATTGCATTGTATAAGAACTCGTTGCCAATAAAGAAATAAGTGATTTTGCATTGCATTGAATATCGCTGTGCAAAGAACAGATTAATGCTTTTTCATTGCTGTGCATTCCATTGCATACGAAAATAAGAATTCAAATTCACACGTATAGGCTTTCGGATGTTGTCTTTGACTTTCAAAAAATTCTGCCACTGGATTCCAAGCTCGTGCAATGACACGATTAATGATTTTACATTGCATTGCATACGAAATACATTGCATATATCATGCTGATGATATTAGTGCATTTGCATTGCATTGCATGCAAAAACTTGTTGTGCATCGAAGAGATAGTGCTTTTGCATTGCATAAAAAAACTCGTGCACTGAAGATAGCGCTTTTGCTTTGCATTGCATATGATCTCGTTGAGCATTGAAGAAATAAGTGATTTTTGCAATGCATTGCAGCGATCTGTGCAAAGAAGAGATTTATGCTTTTTCATTGCTTTGCATTGCATTGCTTAACGAAAAACTCGTGAATTGAAGATTTTGCATGCATGCATACAAAAACAATTTGTGCATTGAATAAATTGTAGTCGCATTGCATTGCATAAAGAACTCGTTGTGCACAGAAAGAGATTAAGTGCTTTTGCATTAGAAACAAGCGATTAATGATTTTAATTGCATTGCATACGAAAAAACATGTTCAGTGAGGAAATTAAAGCTTTTGCATTGCTTTGAACTAGTCATGCATTGAAGATATTAGCGCTTTGTCATTGCATTGTATAAGAACTCGTTGCCAATAAAGAAATAAGTGATTTTGCATTGCATTGAATATCGCTGTGCAAAGAACAGATTAATGCTTTTTCATTGCTGTGCATTCCATTGCATACGAAAATAAGAATTCAAATTCACACGTATAGGCTTTCGGATGTTGTCTTTGACTTTCAAAAAATTCTGCCACTGGATTCCATGAACTTGAACTTTCTATACATTTAAATAGATTCCTTCGGATGATTTATTAGTTCTTTAAGGATGACCTTTTGAACTTATTTGTGGCCAAATAGTCTCTGAACTTGAATCTTCTATACAGACTTATTTCCTTCTTCTGTTTCATCTTTAGTTCAAGTATGGCTTTTTTATATATTTTTGGACAAAGAATCTTTGAACTTTACATTTAAATTCACACGTAATAGGCTTTCGGATGTTATATCAGAAGTTAAAAAATGACTTTTGAAAAAAAAAAATCTGCCCATGGATTCCATGAACTTGATCTTTCTATACATTTAAATATATTCCTTCGGAAGTTTTATTAGTTATTTAAGGATGACCTTTTGAACTTTTTTTGTGGCCAAAGAGTCTTTGAACTTGAATCTTTTATACAGACTTTTGACTTTCAGTTGTTTCATCAGTAGAGCAAGGATGACATTTTTTGACAAAAAAAAAATATTTTCTGACTCCGGATCCCATGAACTTGAACCTTCTAAGCATACATATAGATTCCTTCTTCTGTTTCATCTTTAGTTCAAGTATGACATTTTGAATATATTTTTGGACTAAGAGTCTCTGAAATTAAATTTAAATTTACATGTATAGGTTTTCCGTTTTTTTTATCAAAAGTTCAAATATGACTTTTTGAAGATTTTTTTGCTTCCCCTATATTCCATGAACTTGGACTTTCTATACATTTAATTAGATTCCTTCTGATGTTTTATTAGTTCTTCAAGGATGACCTTTTGATCTTATTCTCGGCTAAATAGTCTTTGAACTTGAACTCTCTATATATACTAATATAGTCCTTATGATGTTTCATCCCAAGTTCAAATATGACTTTTGGAAAAATGTTCTGCCCCTAGATTCCATGAACTTGAACTTTCTATACATATAAATAGATTCCTTCGGATGCTTCACCAGTGCTTTAAGGATGACCTTTTGAACTTATTTGTGGCCAAATAGTCTTTGAACTTGAATCTTCTATACAGACTTATGACTTTCAGTTGTTTCATCAGTAGAGCAAGGACAACATTTTTTGACAAAAAAAAATATATATTTCTGACTACGGATCCCAGGAACTTGAACTTTCTATGCATACATATTGATTCCTTCTTCTGTTTCATCTTTAGTTCAAGTATGGCTTTTGAATATATTTTTGGACAAAGAGTCTTTGATCTTTACATTTAAATTCACACGTATAGGCTTTCGGATGTAATATCAGAAGTTAAAATATGACTTTTGAAAAAAAAATTCTGCCCATTGATTCCATGAACTTGAAATTTCTATATATTTAAATACATTCCTTTGGATATTTTATTAGTTCTTTAAGGATGACCTTTTGAACTTCTTTGTGGCCAAAGAGTCTTTGAACTTGAATCTTCTATACAGACATTTGATTTTCAGTTGTTTCATCAGTGGAGCAAGGATGACATTTTTTTACCAAAAAAAAAAAAAAAATTATGACTCCGGATCCCATGAACTTAAACTTTCTATACACATAAATAGATTCTTTCTGAGGCTTCATCAGTGCTTTAAGGATGACCTATTAAACTTATTTGTGGCCAAATAGTCTTTAAACTTGAATCTTCTATACAGACGTATGACTTTCAGTTGTTTCATCAGTATAGCAAGGATGACATTTTTTGACAAAAAAAATAATTTCTATAAAAAAGAATAGACTTCGGGTCCCATGAACTTGAACTTTCTATGCATACATATAGATTCCTTCTTCTGTTTCATCTTTACAGAAGTTCAAGTATGGCTTTTTGAATATATTTTTGGACAAAGAGTCTTTGATCTTTACATTTAAATTCACACACGTATAGGCTTTCGGATGTTATATCAGAAGTTAAAAAATGACTTTTGAAAAAAAAAAATCTGCCCATGGATTTCATGAACTTGAACTTTCTATACATTTAAATAGATTCCTTTGGATGTTTTATTAGCTCTTTAAGGAAGAACTTTTGAACTTATTTGTGGCCAAAGAGTCTTTGAACTTGAATCTTCTATACAGATATTTGACTTTCAGTTGTTTCATCAGTGGAGAAAGGATGACATTTTTTTACAAAAAAAAAAATAATAATAATTCTGACTCCGGTTCCCATGAACTTGAACTTTCTATACACATAATTAGATTCTTTCTGAGGCTTCATCAGTGCTTTAAGGATGACCTATTAAACTTATTTGTGGCCAAATAGTCTTTGAACTTGAATCTTCTATACAGACTTTTGACTTTCAGTTGTTTCATCAGTAAAGCAAGGATGACATTTTTTGACAAAAAAAAAAAAAAAATCTGACTCCGGACCCAGGAACTTGAACTTTCTATATACATAAATAGATTCTTTCTGAGGCTTCATCAGTGCTTTAAGGATGACCTTTTAAACTTATTTGTGGCCAAATAGTCTATGAACTTGAATCTTCTATACAGACGTATGACTTTCAGTTGTTTCATCAGTAGAGCAAGAATGAAATTTTTTGACAAAAAAAAAAAATTCTATAAAAAAGAATAGACTTCGGGTCCCATGAACTTGAACTTTCTATGCATACATATAGATTCCTTCTTCTGTTTCATCTTTAGTTCAAGTATGACTTTTAGAATATATTTTTGGACAAAGAGTCTTTGAATTTTACATTAAAATTCACATGTATAGGCTTTCGGATGTTGTATCAGAAGTTAAAATATGACTTTTGAAAAAAAATTCTGCCCATGGATTTCATGAACTTGAAGTTTCTATACATTTAAATAGATTCCTTTGGATGTTTTATTAGCTCTTTAAGGATGAATTTTTGAACTTATTTGTGGCCAAAGAGTCTTTGAACTTGAATCTTCTATACAGATATTTGACTTTCAGTTGTTTCATCAGTGTAGCAAGGATGACATTTTTTTACAAAAAAAAAAAAAAAAATTCTGACTCCGGATCCCATGAACTCGAACTTTCTATACACATAAATAGATTATTTCTGAGGCTTCATCAGTGCTTTAAGGATGACCTAATAAACTTATTTGTGGCCAAATAGTCTTTGAACTTGAATCTTCTATACAGACTTTTGACTTTCAGTTGTTTCATCAGTAAAGCAAGGATGACATTTTTTGACAAAAAAATAATTTCTGACTCCGGATCCCAGGAACTTGAACTTTCTATGCATACATATAGATTCCTTCTTCTGTTTCATCTTTAGTTCAAGTATGACTTTTTGAATATATTTTTGGACAAAGAGTCTTTTAACTTTACATTCAAATTCACACGTATAGGCTTTCGGATGTTGTATCAGAAGTTAAAATATGACTTTTGAAAATATAATTCTGCCCCTAGATTCCATGAACTTGAACTTTCTATACATATAAATAGATTCCTTCGGATGCTTCACCAGTGCTTTAAGGATGACCTTTTGAACTTATTTGTGGCCAAATAGTCTTTGAACTTGAATCGTCTATACAGACTTATGACTTTCAGTTGTTTCATCAGTAGAGTAAGGATGACATTTTTTGACAAAAAAAAATATTTTCTGACTCCGGATCCCATGAACTTGAACTTTCCATGCATACATATAGATTCCTTCTTCTGTTTCATCTTTAGTTCAAGTATGTCTTTTTATATATATTTTTGGACAAAGAATCTTTGAACTTTACAGTTAAATTCACACGTATAGGCTTTCGGATGTTTTATCAAAAGTTAAAGTATGATTTTTTGAACCTTTTTTGCTGCCCCTAGATTCCATGAACTTGAACTTTCTATACATTTAAATAGATTCCTTCTGATGCTTCATCAGTGCTTTAAGGATGACATTTTTAACTTATTTGTGGCCAAATAGCCTTTGAACTTGAATCTTCTATACAGACTTTTGACTTTCAGTTGTTTCATCCATAGAGCAAGGATGACATTTTTTGGAAAAAAATAAAAATAAATTCTGACTCCGGATCCTATGAACTTGATTTTTCTATGCATACATATAGATTCCTTCTTCGTTTCATCTTTAGTTCAAGTATGACTTTTTGAATATATTTCTGGACGAAGAGTCTTTAAAATTTAAATTTACATGTATAGGCTTTCCGATTTTTTATCAGAAGTTCAAATATGACTTTTACATTTTTTTTTGCTTCCCCTAGATTCCATGAACTTGAACTTTCTATACATATAAATGGATTTCTTCTGATGCTTCATCAGTGCTTTAAGGATGACCTTTTGAACTTATTTGTGAACAAATAGTCTTTAAACTTGAATCTTCTATACAGACTTATGACTTTCAGTTTTTTCATCAGTAGTTTCATCAGTAGAGAGGACATTTTTTGATAAAAAAAAAAAAAATCTATAAAAATGAATAGACTCCGGATCCCGTGAACTTGAACTTTCTATGCATACATATAGATTCTTCTTCTGTTTCATCTTTACAGTAGTTCAAGTAAGACTTTCTGAATATATTTTTGGACAAAGAGTCTTTGAACTTTACATTCAAATTCACACGTATGTGCTTTCGGATGTTTTATCAGAAGTTAAAATGTGACTTTTGAAAAAAAAATTCTGCCCATGAATTTCATGAACTTGAACTTTCTATACATTTAAATAGATTCCTTTGGATGTTTTATTAGCTCTTTAAGGATGACCTTTTGAACTTATTTGTGGCCAAAGAATCTTTGAACTTGAATCTTCTATACAGATAATTGACTTTCAGTTGTTTCATCAGTAGAGCAATGATGACATTTTTTTAACAAAAAAAATATTTTCTGACTCCGGATCCCATGAACTTGCACGTTCTAAGCATACATATAGATTCCTTCTTCTGTTTCATCTTTAGTTCAAGTATGACTTTTTCAATATATTTTTGGACAAAGAGTCTTTGAAACTTAAATTTACATGTATAGGCTTTCCGATTTTTTATCAGAAGTTCAAATATGACTTTGTGAAGATTTTTTGCTTCCCCTATATTCCTTGAACTTGAACTTTCTATACATTTAAATATATTCCTTCTGATGTTTTATTAGTTCTTCAAGGATGACCTTTTGATCTTATTCCTGGCTAAATAGTCTTTGAACTTGAACTCTCTATATATACTAATTTCCCTTTCAGTCGGTCACGTTCGACGTACGTCAGAACTGAACCGACGAATTGAGTTCAGATCCCCATTCGTCGGTTCAGTTCTGACGTACGTCTCCGTTCCCTTCTTCAGGGAACGAGGGTTACATACGTAATCGAGACGATATTCCTTATGATGTTTCATCCCAAGTTCAAATATGACTTTTGGAAAAATGTTCTGCCCCTAGATTCCATGAACTTGAACTTTCTATACATATAAATAGATTCCTTCGGATGCTTCACCAGTGCTTTAAGGATGACCTTTTGAACTTATTTGTGGCAAAATGGTCTTTGAACTTGAATCGTCTATACAGACTTATGACTTTCAGTTGTTTCAACAGTAGAGCAAGGATGACATTTTTTGACAAAAAAAAAAAAATTCTGACTCCGGATCCCATGAACTTGAACTTTCCATGCATACATATAGATTCCTTCTTCTGTTTCATCTTTAGTTCAAGTATGTCTTTTTATATATATTTTTGGACAAAGAATCTTTTAACTTAACATTTAAATTCACACATATAGGATTTCGGATGTTTTATCAGAAGTTAAAGCATGACTTTTTGAACATTTTTTGCTGCTCCTAGATTCCAAGTACTTGAACTTTCTATACATATTAATTGATTCCTTCTTATGCTTCATCAGTGCTTTAAGGATGACCTTTTGAACTTATTTGTGGCCAAATAGTCTTTGAATTTGAATCCTCTATACAGACTTATGACTTTCAGTTGTTTCATCAGTAGAGCAACGATGACATTTTTTGACAAAAAAAAATATTTTCTGCCCCTTGATTCCATGAACTTGAACTTACTATGCATACATATAGATTCCTTCTTCTGTTTCATCTTTCGTTCAAGTATGGCTTTTTGAATATATTTTTGGACAAAGAGTCTTTGATCTTTACATTTAAATTCACACGTATAGGCTTTCGGATGTTACATCAGAAGTTAAAATATGACTTTTGAAAAAAAAAATTCTGCCCATGGATTCCATGAACTTGAACTTTCTATACATTTAAATAGATTCCTTCGGAAGTTTTATTAGTTCTTTAAGGATGACCTTTTAAACTTTTTGTGGCCAAAGAGTCCTCGAACTTGAATCTTCTATACAGACATTTGACTTTCAGTTGTTTCATCAGTGGAGCAAGGATGACATTTTTTTACAAAAAAAAATAAAAAATTCGGACACTGGATCCCATGAACTTGAACTTTCTTTACACATAAAGAGATTCTTTCTGAGGCTTCATCAGTGCTTTAAGGATGACCTTTTGAACTTATTTGTTGCCAAATAGTCTTTGAATTTGAATCCTCTATACAGACTTATGACTTTCAGTTATTTCATCAGTAGAGCAACGATGACATTTTTTGACAAAAAAAATATTTTCTGCCCCTAGATTCCATGAACTTGAACTTTCTATGCATACATATAGATTCCTTCTTCTGCTTCATCTTTCGTTCAAGTATGGCTTTTTGAATATATTTTTGGACAAAGAGTCTTTGATCTTTACATTTAAATTCACACGTATAGGCTTTCGGATGTTACATCAGAAGTTAAAATATGACTTTTGAAAAAAAAAATTCTGCCCATGGATTCCATGAACTTGAACTTTCTATACATTTAAATAGATTCCTTCGGAAGTTTTATTAGTTCTTTAAGGATGACCTTTTGAACTTTTTGTGGCCAAAGAGTCTTTGAACTTGAATCTTCTATACAGGCATTTGAATTTCAGTTGTTTCATCAGTAGAGCAAGGATGACATTTTTTTACAAAAAAAAAAAAAAAAAATTCTGACTCCGGATCCCATGAACTTGAACTTTCTTTACACATAAATATATTCTTTCTGAGGCTTCATCAGTGCTTTAAGGATAACCTGTTGAACTTATTTGTGGCCAAATAGTCTTTGGACTTGAAGCTTCTATACAGACTTATGACTTTCAGTTGTTTCATCAGTAGAGCAAGGATGACATTTTTTGACAAAAAAATAAATAATAATTTCTGACTCCGGATCCCATGAACTTGAACTTTCTATACATTTAAATAGATTCCTTCTGATGCTTCATCAGTGCTTTAAGGATGACATTTTAAACTTATTTGTGGCCAAATAGCCTTTGAACTTGAATCTTCTATACAGACTTATGACTTTCAGTTGTTTCATCAGTAGAGCAAGGACAACATTTCTTGACAGAAGAAAAGATTATTTCTATATATTTAAATAAATTCCTTTGGATATTTTATTAGTTCTTTAAGGATGACCTTTTGAACTTATTTGTGGCCAAAGAGTCTTTGAACTTGAATCTTCTATACAGACATTTGACTTTCAGTTGTTTCATCAGTGGAGCAAGGATGACATTTTTTTACAAAAAAAAAAAAAAAAAATTCCGACTCCGGATCCCATGAACTTGAACTTTCTATACACATAAATATATTCTTACTGAGGCTTCATCAGTGCTTTAAGGATGACCTATTAAACTTATTTTTGGCCAAATAGTCTTTGAACTTAAATCTTCTATACAGACTTATGACTTTCAGTTATTTCATCAGTAGAGCAAGGATGACATTTTTTGACAAAAAATAATAATTTCTGACTCCGGATCCCAGGAACTTGAACTTTCTATGCATACATATAGATTCCTTCTTCTGTTTCATCTTTAGTTCAAGTATGACTTTTTGAATATATTTTTGGACAAAGAGTCTTTGAACTTTACATTCAAATTCACATGTATAGGCTTTCGGATGTTTTATCAGAAGTTAATATATGACTTTTGAAAAAAAAAAAATCTGCCCACGGATTCCATGAACTTGAACTTTCTATACATTTAAATAGATTACTTCGGATGTTTTATTAGTTCTTTAAGGATGACCTTTTGAACTTATTTGTGGCCAAATAGTCTTTGAACTTGAATCTTCTATACAGACTTATGACTTTCAGTTGTTTCATCAGTAGAGCAAGGATGACATTTTTTGATAAAAAAAAAATAATTTCTGACTCCGGATCCCAGGAACTTGAACTTTGTATGCATACATATAGATTCCTTCTTCTGTTTCATCTTTAGTTCAAGTATTACTTTTTGAATATATTTTTGGACAAAGAGTCTTTAAAATTTAAATTTAAATTTACATGTATAGGATTTCTGATTTTTTATCAGAAGTTCAAATATGACTTTTTGAAAAAAAATTTTGCAGCCCCTATATTCCATGAACTTGAACTTTCTATACATATAAATAGATTCCTTCTTATGCTTCATTAGTGCTTTAAGGATGAACTTTTGAATTTATTTGTGGCCAAATAGTCTTTGAACTTGAATCTTCTATACAGACTTATGACTTTCAGTTGTTTCATCAGTAGACAACAAGTCCTCCAACCCATACGACCATATAAGTCGTGTATCCATACCTTTAAATACGACCAATACAAGCGTTTCCTATAATAGTGCCCCTACCGGCAGCTGGAGATATGTCACTTTAAGAAACTCTCGCCTCAATTCATTGTGCTTTTCTATCTACTTGCTCTTTTGTTAAACTCTTGCAGCTATTCGAAGTGGTTTGTTTATTCCTATAAAAATATGGATTTTAGATGACTTCGAGACACTTACAGGTAGGGGTTCCATACATCCTGTAAAGTAGTCGATCGTCACGTATTTATGAATGAAATCATGTGTCGTGTTTAAATATGGGACATTTTGTCTGATTTTTCAAGCACGGTGACGTTCAAATCATTAATATGGACGCCAGCATAGTAAGTTTTCATTGTAATATTCATTTGAAATTCCCCAGTGATGGGAAAGGGATCATGTTAAAAGTGCACACGATGTTCCCTTACGAAAAAGAAGTTTATTCAAGTGTGCTATTAGTATACTTCTTTTAAACTAAAAATAAGAAAGTTTACTTCCAGTCTACTTTATATGTACTACTCAGATGTACTTCTCAGAAATATACTTCAAATTGCACTTAAGTATACTTGACTTATACTGACAGACAAGTCTAAGTATATTTGGCCTATGCTTGCTATATGAGATTTACTTAAAAGTATAAGTAAGTATTCTAAGTGTTATTGGCTTGTACTTGTGTTTACTATTTTGATTGAGTAGTTTATTACTTTTATACTTATTACTTTATTTCTTAATACTTTTTAACATAATATTACACAATGTCTTATAGACTAACATGTTCAAGTTTATATAGTAACAAGCTTTCAGGTGGAATAGCATAGAGTAAATAAAATAAACATGTAACTTAACATGAAATTGACACAGTGAAACTAACAGACACAGAAACATATTTTTTTAATGATTTTATTGGCAATTCTTCCAAGGTGTAAGAGTATTGTAACATAATTTACTCATACTAGCTTCTACAGGTCCTTCTCAAAAAATTAGCATATTCAGTTCATTATTTTCCATAATATAATGATAAAAATTAAACTTTCATATATTTTAGATTCATTGCACTCCAACTGAAATATTTCAGGTCTTTTATTGCTTTAATACTGATGATACCCAAAATTCCTATCTCAAAAAATTAGCATATCATGAAAAGGTTCTCTAAACGAGTTATTAACCTAATCATCTGAATCAACTAATGAACTCTAAACACCTGCAAAAGATTCCTGAGGCTTTTAAAAACTCCCAGCCTGGTTCATTACTCAAAACCGCAATCATGGGTAAGACTGCTGACTCGACTGCTGTCCAGAAGGCCATCATTGACACCCTCAAGCGAGAG
Organism: Pseudorasbora parva; assembly: GCF_024679245.1. Taxonomy (NCBI): domain Eukaryota; kingdom Metazoa; phylum Chordata; class Actinopteri; order Cypriniformes; family Gobionidae; genus Pseudorasbora; species Pseudorasbora parva. The sequence continues at coordinate 34,353,222 of NC_090175.1, forward strand.
GGTAAGACACAGAAAGACATTTCTGAACGAATAGGCTGTTCCCAGAGTGCTGTATCAAGGCACCTCAGTGGGAAGTCTGTGGGAAGGAAAAAGTGTGGCGAGTGTCACGAAAAGAGGTGACCGGTCCCTGAGGAAGATTGTGGAGAAGGACCGATTCCAGACCTTGGGGGACCTGCGGAAGCAGTGGACTGAGTCTGGAGTAGAAACATCCTGGAAAAGGATTCCCGACCAAGTATTGAGTGCATAACAACAGAATTATTTGAAGGTTGCCTTTTTTGTATTAAAAACACTTTTCTTTTATTGGTCGGATGAAATATGCTATTTTTTTTTATTAGAAACCTGAAATATTTCATTTGGTGTGCAATGAATCTAAAATATATGAAAGTTAAATTTTTATCATTACATTATGGAAAATAATGAACTTATAGATAGTTATACAGGGAGATACATTTTTAAATCTCATTACAAATCATCAAGCCAAATAGAAAAATAAGCAAGCCTTTTTATGAAACAAATTATTGCCAATACAACACTAAAATACTATGAATAATATGACGAATGACTGCTTTTTTAGTCTCTTTCAAATAGATTTGGCAAAGGTGCAATGTATAAATTGTCAACTGTTTCAACAACAACACATTTCATTTTTATCATTTCAGGCAAGATGGCACTGATCTTTACATTCTTCCTAACCTCATGTACAAAAGTACTCTCTACATTTATTTGTGAATCCTTACATAAAGGCCTGCTAGATTTAATAAGTACCTCAACTAAAGCACAGCAATGTTTGGTACATGCACAATATGCAGGGCTTTGATGGGCACACATTTGTTTAAATATGACTAAGTCATTAATTAAACAGAATGTACCATCTTTCAAGTATGCAGCACTGTTATATCTTTTCTTCAGACGATCATATTTTTGAGTGTGATACAGAACTCCATTAAATGGAGTAGAACTCCACTAAATTTTCTAACTTTTTGTGAAGGGACATTCTGTGTTCCATTAAAATACTTTAATAGAGTACCCATATTGGATTCAAATGGAAAGGCTGACGTAGCCCATAATGGTCCCCACTGTTTCACACTTTGTGCGATATGTGTGAGCAAGTGTATGTTAAACGTCATGTGGTCTTTCCCATATATTCTTTGAAATTCTATTACAAATTTTTTAAGAGCCAGTTCTGACAACAATACACTTCTAGCCTTGATCTTATCCTGGAGTAATGTATATATGCCAAACACCAATAGAAACAAATGATTCCAAAATCTGGCAGGGAGTATGCCTTTCAGTACAGGGAGGGCATAGAATAGGAGAAATGCTCGCCATTCTGAAGCTTTCCAGAACTTCCTTTCATTCACTGATCTTGGTGTCCTAGTTATCTCAACAGGAGGTTTTATTTTTAAAAGTCGCATATCAACCTCTTCTGTCTGTTTGCCAATGTACCAGGGGGATTCACTGTTTGCTGTATCAAACCACAATGTGGACAGTTGCCGAGTGACTCCAAGGCACACGTTGTGTTGATATTAAGGAATGAAACCATTTATCATTTGGAAATGACTAAGCTTCATTAAAGGAGATGGCCCTTTTACTCCAAATACTGGCTCATTATCTGAAGCTGACATTGCATGACTGAAATGATCTCTTTCATTTCGAAGTTTGGGTTCAGGTTGATCGTATGGATAGGATTTACCACCTTTGTGATAACAGAAGTCGCAACCATAAAAACCATTAAACTGCTTTGTGTTACGAAGCATTGGACGAGCCATTGAATCAGAGCTACACACCACCACAAACACTTTAGAAACATGCTGGTTTCCCTGTGCGTCTTTCCAGTCAATACCTTCAGTCTCTAATAATAAGGCTTCTTTAACAAATGGTGTTAGTAATGTTAGCATGGATGGTTTACTTGGCCCAAACCATAACGCTGACATCAAAATGTGACTTTTTCTCAATTCTGGTTCCAGTTCAATTACCTGACACTGAACTGGCCAAATGCTGCATTTAGAACTTTTGAATACTGGTGCGCCATCACAATTCCAAATTAGTGTCAAATCATCTTTTCCAAGAACTCCACTGTCACATAACATTTGATACTCTTCACCAGATTGTATGTCAGAGAGAACCCCACTTGTTCTAGTTTTTTCATTAAGATTTACACCATATTCTTGCAAAAGCTGCTGAATCTGTGCATACAGGGGCAAAACAAGAAAATAGAATCCATTCTTAAGGTTTGAATTGGCATCAAATTCTGAATTGCAAGTGTCACATTGAGAGGGACAGTCTCCTCTGACGCCTAGGTATTTTAAACAACTTTCACAATAGAAGTGTACTTGAAATTTAGAGGAACTTCCAAAATCTTTGTGGAAAAGGTAATGTGAAGATGGGATCAGACCTGGAAACATGATGTTAAACATTTCCAGTAAGTGAGTAAGTGCTTTGCCTGTTAAATTGTGTCGTAACATATAAGACATCAGCATTAATGCACTTTCTCCTTTTGAAAGAGGTGCACCAGGATACAAGGGCTTGTCACCAGTAATGGCTATATCTTCAATTCCCTACAGAGAGACAAAATATTTAAAAATGTGAGCAGCAGCAGAATGATCAGGAATATCAGTCCATCTTATTTTCTTTACCTTTCTTGGGTATATTTCCTAGAAATATTTACCCTCCATAATCACAAAATAGCTTCACTCTTTTCATTTTAAATCACTTTATCATATCCTAGCTGCAAACCAAAAATAACAGGGTATAAAAAATAAAAATAACAGGGTTTGGTACATTCTTGAATTGCCCAGGAATGATTTGTTTTTATGGTCTCAATATTGTCATTAGTTTATATTTGTGCTTTCATGGGTTGGTAATGCAGAATACTCTATTTGTGTCTGTCAATTCACTTCCGTATTTGGCCAAACAGGTCTACGTGAACTGTTACACTAACGAAAACACTGTGTCACAACGTACTACATACCACTGTTAATTCAGATGCGTTTTCTCCACTAGTACCCTCCATCAAGTCTTCTCTTTCCACATAATTTTCATCTTCAGAATCAAGCATGTTTCCTTCAGAATCTGACAGGTCTTCCTCATTCTACAGGTTGTAAATGAAAAAAATGAGATGAAAGGAAATATTATCAGTGAATGAAAAAGGTATTTAACCAAAGGAAAGATATGTGTGATATGTGTATAATTGTGTATTTACCTCTTGAATGTCAGCACAAAATAAACTGGTCCTGAAGGATCTGTCTTTGTCCACTTTGTCAGGGCCACTGCTGGACGCATTACTCAGGATGTCTTTAGTGTTTGTTTGGTCATCCCCATTGTCTTGATCATCCTCATCCTTTAAAAAAATGGGAAGGATGACATGTCAAGGAAATTCCTTATACTTTTAATAATATTTTGATAGTTTTAGCAATTTATAAAGTAGCCTAAAATAAATTAAAAAGTAAAAAGGGCCATGAATTCAGCCAAATACAAGACCAAAGAGGATAGATAACGTTTCTGAAATTAAATGAATTCTACATTATAATTGTTGCCAAATAATTATTAGAATCAGTGTTGTTGCACATCACATGGAGATTCCTTTGAAACAGTCACCTCCTACAGGGATATTGATTGTAACAGACAATCTATTTTTTGTTTAAATAGATTTGATGGTGCTGAATTTCATTAGATATCATAGCCTAGATGCAGGCAAATTCATTTTATTTTATGTTTGTGTTGCCCTTCCATTTCAAGTTATTGCATCCTTATGTGGAAACATAATTTGATGAGAACATACTCAATTTATTAGTATTTTTGAAATTCAATAAAAATTATGAATTAAGTAAGAAAGAAACCATTCTTCTTTGAGTAGGCTTTTCCCCCCAAAATGCAATCATTTTTCGTTCCCTCGTTTTATAAATCGTGCGCATGATTTAGCCTACTAGTTTTTTACTGCATGACATGTTGGGGGCTCCATGTAATACGGAGCCCCGCACGTCACCTATAGGAGAAAAAACAAAAAAACAATCCATGCCAACGGTTTTGCAATCTGTTCCCTCAGTTTATAAACCGTGATCAGGAATTCTTACCTCAAACTGTTACCTCGGTTTTCACAAACCGTACCCACGGATTGATAAACCGTACCCACGAATTTTGGATACCATCGGTTTTTAAATGCGTTCCCACAAATTCACAATCCGTGCGCATAGGTTTTTAAAAACTGTACTCACGGATTTGTGACCCCGCCTCCAATTTTGGCAGATTCAACCAGGCCACCTATTACGGTGCAATGCATAGGCTATTTTTTTATTTTTTTTTTAGAGAGAGAATTTGTTTAGTCATTATTTTTATCTTTTAAAGTCCATTTTGGGCAAAAAGCATAGTATAATAAAATCACCGAAACAAGTCTTCATGTTAAGAAGGAATAGGCTAGTAGCCTACAAGCATTTCTAAAACTGTAAAAAACTTTTAATGTTATTTTTATAAAACATTCATGAATTATTTTATGATAAAAATCCTGTCTAGAGTGCACCCCTTTATAATCATAAAATAAAAATAATAGATAAGTGAATACATTTAAAAAAATACAATAAACAGCCTAATAATAATTAGTGTTGTTATTATAATTATTTGCATATTGCATTTAGGCTACATGCATTTAGAAGAAGAAAAGAGGAACAAAGAAATGAAAAGTCAGTCATAATACACAATGCCATTCAGGTTTATTAGGCAATAATAATAAAGTGCTCAGATTATTACAATTAAACAAGATTTTGACTTACAAAATTCTTATTAAATCATTGTAGGCTATTCCAGAGAATCACTGCAGTCAATATAATTTGATGAATAATACACAACAAAACAATACGGTTCGTTAACACCTGGGAGTTTGCTGTTCTTCTTCTTAAATGAATCCTTGAGTATTACCGGATTGTGAATTTGTGGGAACGGTTTATTAATCCGTGGGTAGGCTACGGTTTGTTAAACCGAGGGAACAGTTTAATATTCGGGATCGGATTGCAAAACCGTTGGCACGGATTGTTTTTTGTTTTTGTTTTTCTCCTATAGGTGACGTCCCGGGCTCCGTATTAAGGAGCCCGGGACATCACCTAGGAGAAAGAAAAAAAAAAACAATCCGTGCCAACGGTTTTGCAATCCGTTTTCTCAGTTTATAACCGTGATCACGAATTCTTAAACTGTTCCCTCGGTTTAACAAACCGTAGGCCTACCCAGGAATTTTCAGTCCGTGCGCTCAGATTTTGCTAACCGTATCCATACCCTCGGTTTTTAAATCCGTTCCCACAAATTCACAATCCGTGCGCAGTCTGCACACGCTTTCACAATCCTTAGGCCTAAGCATGGGTTTGTGAAAACAATAGGCTACTCACGGATTTGTACCCCGCCTCCAATCTTTGCGGCAGATTCAACCAGGCCACCTGGTGCGATGCAGGCTATTGTAAATAAATAATCTTTATTTATTGAATGAATTAAATTTATAAATTAATAGTAAATAAACATTTCTAAAACTGTAAATTTTGTATTAATTATTAATTATTTTAAGATAATTTGTTTTATGTGCACCCATTTATAATCATAAATTTAAAAATAAGCCTAATTGATAAATAAATACATTTAAAAAATAACAATAGGCTAAATAATAATAGTTGTTATTTATTTAAACATTCTACACAATGTCAACCAGGTTTATTATAGGCAATTAAGTGCGAAGATTATTACAATTAAACAAGATTTTGACGCACAAAATTCTTATTAAATCGTTGAATTCCAGAGAACCACTGCAGGTAATATAATTTGATGAATAATACACAATAAAACAATAAGATTCGTTAACACCTGGGATTTTACTGTTCTTAAATGAATCAGTAAGTAGCCAACAGTTTTTACAAACCCGTGTGTAGGGATTGTGAATTTGTGGGAACGGATTTAAAAACGAGGGTAGGCTATGGGTAGGCTACGGTTTGCAAATCTGAGCGCACGGATTATAAATTCGTGGGTACGGTTTGCTAAACCGATGGAACAGTTTGAGAATTTGTGATCACGGTTTATAAACTGAGAGAACGGATTGAAAAAAAATATTTTTTTTTTCTTCTATAGGTGACGTCCCGGGCTCCGCAATATTTTCATGAATCCGAAAATTTTCGTCAGAGCGGCTTTACGAACGATTTACACACAAATTATTTCTGCTGGTGTGAATGAGGCCCAATGATCCTGCTATTTACACCCAAATAATAGATTACAAGATCCATATTGCTCACCCTTGAGGTTTATCCGAAAATTTTAAGACCTAATAGGTTCGATGTTTTCAGGGTGTAATTTGGGTGGGAAAGATTGTGTTACAAAAAAGGTAACGAGCAAACAGCTGAACTTTGTTTATTTTATTCGTATATTTTAAATTGAATTTCAAAAATACAATTCAATAGCCAGCCATTTGTTCTCAAGACATTTAGGCCTAGCGAACAATGTTTGTGAACATGGAATGATCCTCTTCTCCATCTCCAGGGCAAACTATTTATTTATTTATTTATTTATTTATTTATTTATTTATTTATTTATTTGTCGGTAGCCTTTATATTAACTTCGGATTTCATGTCGATGTTAAAAATAAAAATGACTTACCATAATGTCATTTTCAATCCATCTGAACCTGGTTCTCCTTGGAATTCTTTCCGAGTCATCTTCCAAGTATCTTTTGTAAGGTCCAGAACGCTTAGCCATTATTTATGTTGCAAGCACCTGCATCAACAAAAATGCATCTCCGATTTTTTTTTAAAATAATTTTGGAAGCGTCTACGGATATTTAGTCACGTGATCCGTTCGCGCGCACCTGAATCTTAGCTCTTGCCTAATTAACACCAAGCAGTTGTCAGCAACAAACACCTCAAAGCAAAAAGAAAATAAAGATAAAACGTCTTTCCCTCACAGCAGTTAAACAATGGCATTTGCAATTTATTATTTCAAGGATAAGAGCGTGGAAGTTGGTAAAATTGACTGGATGAGTATTGAAGACCAGAAAAATTGTTCAAAAATTATAACACAATGTCCCACACTCGAGGAGGAAGATGGATGGATGAGTGTGAAGTGGGAAAAAGGCAGAAAAAAGAAAAAATTGTCCAGCCCTTTTTCCTGCAAAGGTTTTAATGTTTGGTGGTAAATTTAATTTAATCTTTTAATTAAGTGTTGCATCACTAATCTTGATGGATTAGACATAAGTAAACAAGCAAAACATATCACGGACTGCCATGAACAGCTGAGAACCCAGTTTTTCACAATGTACACCCAACTTTATTTTGACAGACAACTACAGGGATCTCTGCCAGAAAAGGGAGCAATTCATAAAGGGTGAAGACATCTGGAAACAAACACTCAGGAGGAAGACAAAGCCAAACAGTTGGTTGATGGAGGATGTAGAAGAAGAGGAGAATGAACAGCCAAAAAAAACAGGTATTTACATGGATAAAACCAGTATGGAGATAATGTGGAGATTCTGCAGCATCTGTATGTGAATCTAGGACAAATACAAATGTCCATTGCTACAATGAAGCAATATTACATTGCTTTATTGTAACACAAACATGCATTTCTGTAAAGCTGCTTTGGAATTATATTGTGAAAAGCACAATACAAATCAATTTGAATTTAATCCCATATTGAACGACTTCAAATTGTCATTTTGATAGCAAAAGTGTAAAAAGACATGTACCCCAAAAGAGGCAGCTGACCAAATGATTGAAAACCTGAAAAAGGACCTTATGGCAAAGCAAACTTCTTTACAGGTAAATTATTTTAAGATTTGGACATTTTAGGGAAACCCTTAAGAGTTAAACGTTGAAGTTAAATAAGTCATTTTGAGTCTAAGTAATTTTTAATGTAATAAAAATAATTGTAATTTTTAACTTTTATGTGACTTGCTGCATTACATCTTGTTTTACAGTCATTTTTTCTTTTTCTTTTCTTTTCTTTTCTTTTTGCTCTTTGTGTTCCAGTCAACTATTGAAAATGAGTCATCATCAGATGAGGACATACTTGCCAGGAACTGGAGTAAGGTACAACAGCAAATGAAGGAACTTAAAAGAGAAAACAAGAGGCTAAAAGAAGACAACTTTAAACAGATACTTGATGCCATGAGAGGTAATTATATGAATTCAAAAAATAATAATAATCTGCCCTTTGAACACAAACACACAACTTGATTTTGCAAATGTGTGTTTACATTTTGTGCTCTACAGTAATGGCTAACAGAGCAAAACTACAGAAAGTGTGAGCTTACTTTACTAAACTTAATGAAAATGCAAATTTTCATTTTCTAAATAATTAAAAAGTAGTTGTGTATAGGGTTTAACTCTAATTAAACCATTTTAATATTATACAAAGCACAAAAAAGTGTGTTGAATGGCAACAATTTAATCAGTCAATGAGTATTTATTTGGAATAATATTTAATTGGTTTAAAAAAAAAAACATTTTGTTGTGAGTAGTGATTTATTTTTGGGATTTGTGTCAACATGCAGTTATAAGGCCTTTTCCTTATAATCATTTATATACCCATTCTTTTAACAGAGCTTCCCACGGTAGTGACGCAGTTGAAAGAAGTGATTGGACAAATAACAGTTCAGACCGCACCTCATGCATCCACCTCTGCAACAGCTTCAACATCAGTAGACTCTGCATCTGTTTCTCCTCAAGTGTTGTCTGATGATATGGTAACTACCGTACATGCATATAAGTGTTACGGTCCATGTGGGAAAGTGATTATACAATGTCCCAGTAAATCAACTTGTCAGTATATAAACATTACCTGAAAAATCTGCATATTCAGTTGCATGGTGAATGTGCGTGATAAGTGATTATTATGAATATTGCCTGACCACAGGAAATAGAGGAAGCATTCCCATATTTCCCAATGAAATGTTCAATGCTGTGGAAAAGGAGTGTGGACAGGATTTAGACAGGATCTTACATTGCACAGGAGCATTCCGCACCCAGTTCATTTTATTGGGAAATGTCTCTCATATTTCCTATTTGGTTGGGGAATAATAACTTTGTTTTTTGCATTAATGCACAGATTATGAATAGATATATATCCCAGGGAATGTGTTTCATTATCATCTCATTAGATTAGTGTCTAACAACAATGTATAACCACTTGCAAACTGACAATTATTTTTCAGGTGTTTCTCATGCCAGGATGTAATGTCAAGGTCCCCAAGCGAAAGATTAACTCTCTGCGGATGGCAAATCCGTCAGTATACATCGGGGACCTTGCCGTACTTGTCTACGGAAGGGAAACCCTGTCTCATTCCAGCTTGACAGGAAGACAGTCAGGGGCACACAAAGATGTGGAATCAAAGCCACAGCTTGATAGCACAAAACTTGATGCTATATTTGGTGAGTGTATTTAATTTAAGGGAAATTTCATTTTAAAAGAAAATAAATTCCTATACATTTTTCATACATTTCTACTTTTCAAAATGATGTTCGACGTTGGAGGTGACATTGATTGTGTTAAATTACTGTCACCTCCAACATGGAACATTCAAAACGTTTTGTGAATTTTTTTTATATGTGTAAAGTTAGACATTTAAAGGGAAATTTCAGCTGTCTGTTGGTAAATATAGAAAATATTGCATTAGTTTTCAGGAAATTGAATTGCATATCACTACATGCTACTTTGACTGTTTTATTGTGTTAATTCTGGATGATGAATTTTGGGTGACAAAAAAAGTTCTTTGTGTGTGTGTGTGTGTGTGTGTGTGTGTGTTTTAACTCACAGACCATGCTCTGTCAAAGTTCGCTGACATCACCATGCAAGATGTGAGACGCATCATAAGAAAAAAATGCAACAACGAAAGCTACATCAAGCAAGCTACTGCAAAGAAGGCCATCTGAATGGAGCATTTTGTTGTTATATATTTGAACAATTATTGTTTGGATTTGTGGTTTCTTTAGGAACTGGTCTCTCTTGTATGACCCTACCTTAAACATTGTGTTTACTGTTTTGTTTTGAACTGGAGAATAAATGTGAGTGTCGTTGTTATTTTAAGTTTATGTGGAATCCTATACAATAGATTTGTTTGAAATTATTGATTTTATAAAGATAACATGTTCATAATTCTGAGTATGTGAATTTTTGTGTAGTCCTCTGATAATGTACATAAGAATTTACTTATAATTTAAAGTGCAATTAAAGTTATATTAAAAGTATAATATTTAATACCTTAATAGGAACATAATAGTGTACTTAAAGTGCAAAACTAATAAATAATTAGTAAACTGATGTTAAATCCACTTAAAGAATAATTATAGTATAAAACTAATAAACTAGTAGTTTACTGAGAGTACACTAAAAGAGCAAAAATAATATATAATTAGTAAACTACAAGTATGACGTTGAGTTCACTTAAAGTAAACTTGCAGTATAAAACTACTGAACTAGTAGTTTACTGAGAGTACACTAAATGAGCAAAAATAATATATAATTAGTAAACTACAAGTATGACGTTGAGTTCACTTAAAGTAAACTTGCAGTATAAAACTACTGAACTAGTAGTTTACTGAGAGTACACTAAATGAGCAAAAATAATATATAATTAGTAAACTACAAGTATGACGTTGAGTTCACTTAAAGTAAACTTGCAGTATAAAACTACTGAACTAGTAGTTTACTGAGAGTACACTAAAAGAGCAAAAATAATATATCATTAGTAAACTACAAGTATGACGTTGAGTTCACTTAAAGTAAACTTGCAGCATAAAACTACTGAACTAGTAGTTTACTGAGAGTACACTAAAAGAGCAAAAATAATATATAATTAGTAAACTACAAGTATGACGTTGAGTTCACTTAAAGTAAACTTGCAGTATAAAACTACTGAACTAGTAGTTTACTGAGAGTACACTAAAAGAGCAAAAATAATATATCATTAGTAAACTACAAGTATGACGTTGAGTTCACTTAAAGTAAACTTGCAGCATAAAACTACTGAACTAGTAGTTTACTGAGAGTACACTAAAAGAGCAAAAATAATATATCATTAGTAAACTACAAGTATGAGGTGGAGTTCACTTAAAGTAAACTTGCAGTATAAAACTACTGAACTAGTAGTTTACTGAGAGTACACTAAAAGAGCAAAAATAATATATCATTAGTAAACTACAAGTATGACGTTGAGTTCACTTAAAGTAAACTTGCAGCATAAAACTACTGAACTAGTAGTTTACTGAGAGTACACTAAAAGAGCAAAAATAATATATCATTAGTAAACTACAAGTATGACGTTGAGTTCACTTAAAGTAAACTTGCAGTATAAAACTACTGAACTAGTAGTTTACTGAGAGTACAGTAAAAGAGCAAAAATAATATATCATTAGTAAACTACAAGTATGACGTTGAGGTCACTTAAAGTAAACTTGCAGTATAAAACTACTGAACTAGTAGTTTACTGAGAGTACACTAAAAGAGCAAAAATAATATATCATTAGTAAACTACAAGTAGGACGTTGAGTTCACTTAAAGTAAACTTGCAGCATAAACTAGCATAAACTAAACTAGTAGTTTACTGAGAGTATATGTCAAAGTGAACTTTCATAAACTAAAACATTGCTACAAGTATTACATTAGTAAATTACTAGTATACTCATAAGTTCACTTGCAGTACAAATGAGAAACAAAATTATGAACTAGTTGTGCACTTAACGTTTACTACTGTTATACTTATAGTACACTTAAACATATACTTTTATATACTTCAAGTGGGCCAATTTAGTCCCAAGCGGTATTAAAATAGTACACTTACAAGTTTACTACTAGTAAATATTGACATAAGTATACTTACTACATAAAGTTTACTTATAAATATACTTGAACATTACTTAAGTATACTTCATAAAATTCACTTGAAGTATACTTTTTTTTCCGTAAGGGTTATCCTAGATTGTAGTCTTAGTTTTATTGAGCATACAGATTACTTCTATAAAAAGGCACTCCAAATATTGTTTCTTTTAAGGAAATTAAATGCGAACAAGAAAATCCTGGGGATGGCCTATACCAGTTTGCTGGAAAATATTATTTCACTTGCTGGTAGAGGAAATGGGGGGCTAGAAGTAAGCAAACTCGCTAAGATTATTTATACAGCCATCGATTACCTTGGATCCCCAGAGGCATCTGGAGGAACTGTATATAAATAAGACGAGGAAGAAAGCTTTACAGATAATACAGGACTCTACTCGGCCTCTCCAACGTGAATTTGATTTTGAGAAACTTCCTTCAGGCAGATCATATGGGTACCCACAGCAACAAAACATCTTTTTAAGAAATCTTTTATACCATCTGCTATTAGTTTATTAAATAAATGATCTATGTACTAAGTCTATGTATTAAGTCCATGTACATTATGTAACTAAGGGTGTTTATTTCTTTAGTAATATTACTTAGTTATTTTATTTATGGTTTTAGTGTAATTAGTTTATACATTTATTTTATGTTGTGTGTTTGTAATGCATGGGGCAGGTAATTCATTCTTAGGCATGTTTGTGTGTTTACATATTGTATTGTGAAGTAAAATGTATATGTTTTTGTGAGGCTGAAGATGAATTTCCACATGTGTGGACAATAACGATTTATAATATAAAGACTGTTATGCTAGGTTTACCTGAACCCCTCACAACTCTTTATGACAAGCAGGCAATAGATGTTAGCCTAAAAGAGTTACAAAACAGGGCAGAAGCACTATTATTTGAAGATTAAAGGGTGACCACAGACCAGGTAAATCATTATTAAAGTGATGTTCCTAAAAATGTAATTATCTAACAGTTTCAATCATCATATTTTCAGAGAGATATTGTAGAGCAGGAGACTCATGACTCACAGTCTAAGTCTAGGATCTGGTTTGACCAAAGGAGTGGTAGGATAACAGCATCAACCTCCAGAGCAGCCACAAAAAAAGATGTCAGAAAGCCCTAAGTGTCCCTGATAAGATAAATATGCTACCCAAAGTCTCATAGCTTCATCACAGAGGCTACCAGGTATTATCCAGGTGTACAAAATAAGTGAAGATATGGCAACAAGTAAGTCTAGCAGTTGAGGAACGTGCATAGAAGGCATTTTAGCAGTTGGGCTTGTATGATAATCTCAAATTCAAACAGTGATTTCTACTTTTGTATAACAAACAATAATCTCACAAGCCACAGGCTTTTGTGATTAAACATTATGCTAATATATTGCTGTTAGAGATTAATACTATCTAAAAGTTATTTAGTTAGAGGACATGTTGTTCTGTGCATTAGGTCTTAGTTAAAAAGTTTCACAAAACTTCACATTAAAAGATTTCCTAAATGGTGGGTATGTCCCAGCTGGAGAAAAAATATCAATTCACAAAAAAGAAGTGACAAATTAGTGGTGAGAGGATTTGAAAAGGAGTAAAGGAGTGGCAGCTGTTTTGTATCCCTCTATATTCTTTCCTTTCCTGAGGTAATGGGTTGTCTCTCTAGTCAGCAGCATATAAAACATCAGTATCTCTTCATATAAATAAAACAATAAAACACCAATAAATAAATACAACCCCAAAAAACATCAGTATCTCTTCAAAATGACTGTCTGCCAAACCTCTGTCTGGGTTTAAAAAGTACTTTGCTCTGTGATGAACTTGTGATCACTTGTGTGAACTCCCAATCCATTGGAAATGGAGCCTTGTGGACAAATGGCAATTAAATATTTCATTTCACCATATTTCATATGGTGTGACTTGTATGCTGAATAACTGACAAATAAGTTTCTAGGTTTTTCTATAAATATTTCAAAACAATCAATAATGTATACTGTCTTTTCAAAAGCACTGTTCCTACATGCATATGGAAGAGATTTTCTTAACAATTCACTGTCAGGCCATACAACTAAACTATACTACTATATAATACAATACAACGTTTGAAAATCCTTGAAAAAGTGGTCGGATCAACACCAACGTAATAAAAACTCAAAAGATAAATTCATTTTAAGCTTCATTAAAGTTAAAGCACTACTGAAATAGGCTTAGGCTTGAGATAGGGTTCTACAACATAAAACAATGTCATCAATAAAGAATATGTTTATAAATGTGAGGATATTGACCTTTTTATCATTGTTCTGTAAGGTTCTCTCATTCAGTGCAGTTCAATTTGTTGTCTCTTTTAGCAACATATATTCAGTCCTCAGAGCTTCACATTCCAATTCCAGAGATTGAGTAGCCTGACATCATCATACTCAATTCTAGTCAGAATATGAGTCTGATACTGCTCCATTGGGCTGTAATTATGAGGCATATTTCAACCAAACCAGGAAAGACCTCAATTGGATAGACCTACAGCCAATCAGAGCAACGGAGCGACACTGTAGTTGTCAAATGTCAACAGAACTTAACTGCACTCTTTTGCCAAGTCTGCAGGTTTCCCAAGGGTTGTTTTCCATGTCCGTGGGTTGAAGCGACTTCAATTATGTGATATATAGACCCAGGAATAATAATTTTAGCAGGCAACCTTGTCAAAATAACACATTTTACTCCCCCAAACGCCTTTTTTTTCCTCTGGACAACCCAACCCAACCCCACCCCCCACCCCCCACTCCCCACCTCACACAACCCTGTCTGCACACATGCTGGGATAAACCATCTTTGCCGGTTTTGTAAAAAAAATATATATATATTTTAAGGATACACTAGAGTACTTACCAACATGAATGCAGGTGAATGCATATATGAGCATGTTCTCCATTTAGGATTAGAACAAATTCAAGCCAAGCGCCTTTGATGACGTGGATAATTACATTACTGTTTATTATCTGTCCATTGACAATTTGATTGGTCTGAACAGTTTCTGTTCGGGCATAATTACTCTTCTATGGTTGTTGTGAGCGGGGCTGAGTTCGGCTGGCATCCAGGCTATAGATTGAGTGTATTCAAGTTTTATGGTGTCATAATTTTCACAATTTCCCAGTTACATATAATTTATGGAGAGAGGAGAGTAAATTTAAATGTGTATTTGGCGTGCTGTCCGGGGGGAGGGCTTCATGCTCGGAATTAGGTCTGAACCCAGACTACCCCCGTGTATGTAAGTGCAAGGGATAGAACTAAAAGTGTGGAGAAGGGGTGGTGGAGGGATTCTGATAAACTATTAATAAACTATCAATAAAGTAGTAAATATACATTAATGAGCACATATATTTTTGAAAGAACTAAGTGTTTTTAGCTAAGAATAAACTAAAAGTTACACAGTGTAGCTTTAAAGGAAGTGTATGTAAGATTGTGGCCAAAACTTGTACTGCAATCACCATCCCCTCTTCCCCTCCCCACTGACTCAAGGTTGCCAGATAGGCTGCATGATCCAGCAGGAACGTCTGTAGCTACAGCTGTGGTAACTAGAGCAGAGCTGGCAACCTGGATGCCGAACACTACTACTATTGTGATTGGTAGATAGGTGGAGGGCGGAGCTTCAGGCCAAAACACAACATGTCATCAGTTGAGGGCTGTAACAACAACTTTTAAATGACAATATCCTGGACTACTGTTTTCAGGGATAGAAGTATTTGAAATGAACCAGATTTCTTAATGTCTAGTGACATATCAGGGCTATTTTATGATTAATTGAAATACATTTCTTACATACAGTTCCTTTATTTATACGACATCCTGTCAACTGTCAATTCACAGTTGGACAAACATCAGTTTGCTTATAATGCCAGGCGAGGGACGGAGGATGCTGTCATATGTCTCCTTCATTTCCTCCTTCAACATCTGGAAGTATCTGGTAACTTTGCTGTTGTTCTTTTTGTAGACCTTAGCTCAGCTTTTAATACAATCCAATGTCATCAGATGATTAAAAAACACCAACTCAATGTTTCACCTCAATACATCCATCTGATTCACAGTTTCTTGTGCAACAGACCACAGGCTGTGAGATAGGGTCTGTCACATCGGACACCACAAAAACTGTGGACACTGGAGCTCCTCAAGGTTGTGTTCTCTCTCCCTTTCTCTATACACTCTACACTAATGACTGTATTAGTCCTTCACCCAGTAAAACATACTATAAATATTCTGATGACACTGCAATTTTTTCTATCCTCCACGATCACACTACCCTTGCTGCTTATCATGACACAATATCACATTTCACACAATGGTGCACAGTTTTCCATCCTAATGTTGAGAAAACAAAAGAACTGGTCTTTAATGCACTCAGTCAAATCACCATTCATGGTAACATGATAAAACAGGTTGAGAAATTCAAATATCTGGGACTTACCTTTGACAACAAGCTCACTTTTGACCCTCAGATAACAGATATCCATAAACGCTCACAACAACGTCTGCATGTTCTACCAATACTTAGTTCTCTATACATTGCCCCTCATCTTTTGTTAATACTGTACTCAAGCATTATCCAGCCCATTTTGTTATATTGCTCCACTAGCTTTTACACCATGCTGTCAGTCACAAACAAAAATAAACTGAATAAAATAACACACACAGTTTAAAAAATAATACATTCCCCTACACCCAACATCTCAGAACTCAATGATAGAGCCTTGCCCAAAGCATAATAACAGACCCAGAGCACCCCATTGACTCTCACTTCACCCTCCTTCCTTCCTTCCGGCCACAGGTACAGGACCCTGACATAGAGAAGAGCTTGCTTCAAAAAGAGCTTTGTACCATCAGCCATTTCAAATCTTAACAGGCAACAAAGCTGAACTTTCACCTTTTTTTGTTTTTTTGTCTGTACATATGTTTTTGCCAGTCGTGTGTACTGAATGACAGTCTGTGAAAACAAATTTCCAGTTAAGAGACAATAAATGTATATCAATCTATCTATAGTGCTTTTACAATGATGATTGTTTCAAAGCAGCTTCAGTGTTAAACAGGACAATATTGCAACAAAATTTGATTTGGCTGTACAGTCGTTCTGGAGAAAACGGTGATGTTATCAGCTTATTTTAATTTATCATAGAGCGACAATGTTGGCAGATCAGTATTATAGTTTATAGAATTAAATAAGACCTAATTAATTAATTGTATTTGTATATTTAGTTGAGTCAATTTGGATCATAATTTTAGTGTCCTCAACTGAGCAAGCAGAGCCAAAGGCTGTCAAAAAGCCAAAGTGGCAAGTATCAGGCCATGATGGAGAAAAATAAACCTTGGGAGAAACCAGGTTTAGTCAGGGTGCCTGTTCTCCTCTGGCCTATTGACAAACAGTGTATGATTATTATTCTGGCAACCTTACAGGTCAGAAATCCTGTTAGATTGGAATATTCGAAAGTTTGGGGTATCACACAAGAGACAGGTTTATTGAGGAATCTATAAACAGCTTTGTAATGTTAGCAAGGTAGGCATATGTTAATTAGACCATTAGCATAGGTTGAACTGAAAGAAATAATGGAATTGGAATAATTAAAAAAATATTGACAATAAAATATAAATTGTAATATCACACAATATTTTCCAAAAGACAGTTTATTTTGTCATTCTATCTCTTCCATCAGTAATTTTCTTTCAATTACCCACACTAAAAACAAAAAACATACCAGCAACTGTGATGCAATCGCTGGGATCATTAATATGTACGCCCCCAACATTTGCATATGCTAGCTCATGTTCAATGTCATGCAGAACTGCAGCCGAATCATAGGGAGTTCTGCAGGTAAACAAGTGTCACGGCTTGGCAGACCATGGACCTAAATGTCATGTTCCAGGCTGTGCAGGGGACGCAAGGACTTTTAATAATCTTCCCACAGATAAAAAATGTCAACAGTCATGGTTGATGTTTATTATAATAGGATAGCGCAACAATTTAATTCAAAATCATTCGTTTGCTTGGCCCATTTCACCGCGGACAGTTTTTCTAACCTGGGACAATATCAAGCAAGCTTCGATCAGCGTCTAAAACTGAAGAAAGGGGCAATTCCAACTATATTCCTGCAAGCAGTAAGTAGTGATTTATCCACTTATTTTTTTTATTACTGTTTAAACAATTTCTGATTAAATTGAAAGTTTCTTAGAGAGTTAGCGAGTTGCACTTGCGTGTTACTACTAACGCAGAAGCTGGGGAACGGCATTGACCGCGACTCTGGAAGACTTGGAGTTAAGCTTTACTCTGAGAAAAGAACAAAGAATGGCAATGAAGTCATTCCTTAAAAAGGGAAGATGTGTTCTGAGTTTTGCCGACCGGATACAGCGAATGTTTAATCTATCAACGAGCTCCGCTTCACGTTGCTCTGGTTGGTTGTAGCGCTATCCAATTGTGTGCAGAAGGAGTTTAAAAAGACAACCGTTTATGCCGCCCCTCGGATTGATCCCTGTCAATGGTAAGTTTCCAGACCTTGATGTGGGTCTGGCTTGTTAGGCTACATGTCTCTATTTTAACATGGAATACTGTTTTAAAAAAAAATCAATAGGGAAAAATAGATAATAGAACTTGTATAAATATCGCATATTATCACAAAATACCCCTTAAAATTCTAAATAATAATCAAAAAATATTATTGAACTAAAATACATTTAATTGGTTTTCCTGGGAGGGAAAAAAGTTACATTTTAAGGCTTCGGTCACTTTTGACCGGGAGGAGGACAAGTGTGACTCTAAAATGTGGTGTATGTTCTGTCAGGACTCAGGAGCCACTTTGGTGAACAAATTTATTTGTGTGAGCTGCTGAAATAAACCAATCAGAGCAGAGCTCAACATTAATATTCACGACTTATTTAAGGCAAAAACAGAGCATTACATCAATTTCTAGGTTGTAAATGGACCTGTAACCTGAACTTTTTTTTTTACTTAAATAAGCCACATACACGCTATGTAGATATCAGAGAACAATTTAACATATTGTTTCAACTCATTCTAGGGCACATTAAATGGCATTTCGATAAGGGTGCTATACGATCTTCAGAACAGCAATAGGCGCTGTTTCGAAAAAAAAAAAAAAAACAACGGGTCAAGAATGCAGGACTCTGTGTGCGGGACTGAGGCTGCAGGCTCCGAATCTGCAGCTTCATAAGGTTGCCTCCAGCCGCCAAGACGATCACTCTACCTCGGCTTGTCGACCTACTGGCTTCATCTTGGCTCCTCTTTCCATTAGCTCTACCTTGGTCTCAACATTGTGCTCTTTCCATTGGTTTCATATTTTGTATAGTCAGTCATATTTCTTTTCATTGCTCTGAATAAACAACTGAATACAGTCCATTAATATTTAGCTTATTGTGCCCTCTTGTGGCCTCCGAAAAAAAGTCAAAAGCTTTTTCCTAATAAAACTGTTTTAAAATTCAAATATAATTTGAATACTAGCAAATTTGCTAGTATTCAAATTATATTTGAATTTTAAAACAGTTTTATTTAGGAGGAAAAAGCTTCTCATTTTTCTCAATTTTCAATTTTTTTTCTCATCTTTATTGTAGCTCTGTGTGACAGTTTGTTTAGAAAATACAAATAAAACAGTATTGTTTTAATGTTACTAAATGCATTTTTTTTGGGGGGGGGGGGGGGGGGGGAATTATAGAATGAAATATGCATTGCCAAAACTAATGGATACTCAATGATATAGTGCAACTTAATTACCATCATCACTGTTGTTCATGTACAAGTTTGCCAGTATAATTTTTTAAATAGTCATTATGCATTATTACTGATAAGACACGCGTTGGTTTGGTGGGGTCCAAGACGAAAAGGCAGAAAAATACAATAAAATAAAATGCCCCTGAACAAACCATCCTGGTTTTGCTGCAACATGAATGTCATCCAAAGATGGAACCCTTCATAAAGTGACCATGTTGACCATTTTCTGGGGCCAGGGGGCATCCTTATACAATAAGGACAACTTATATGGAAATAGATTTATTGTGAAGACAAGATGGGAAGCCCCTTATGTGATGATTCTTAGAGGTGCTGTTGTTGTAGATTTCACAGTGACTGAAGGAGGAGGGATCCTGTTGGAAATGAAACAAAGTGACTCTTTCATGCCATAATTTGCCACGCATTATGATCATTTAAAGAAGGGGGAGCTGGTCATGAGAGATCCCTCAAAACATCTCACATGATGTCCTTTAGTCATGCTCTTATGGACCATGTGATCTGGTTTTAGAGGAGGTTATACACAAAGCTACTATTGTTATTTAGGTTTATTCCAACATTTTAGATATTTTCATGTTTGGTTTTAAATTGATAAAGGGTATAGCCGTACAGAAGAAAAAGTTTTGCAAATTACTCACCAAGAAATCTTTAGGTTTAATTGTATCTGAAACATGAAATACTATTTACTTAAATACCACACATGACCAGAATGCAGCTAGTAAATATAATACAGGCAACTAAAAATGGACAAGACAAATATGCTTTATCTACAATATTTTACTCAATATAAAAGCTAATAATACCCACAAAACCACCACCAACAATAATTGTAATGGGTAATTGACACACAATGTGTACAAATAGTGTCCTTTTATCAGTTTGTTCAGATTTATACAAATGCACATTTCTATGTTATATGTAGAATGAGTTTTTTCCCCTTACATATTTATTTTCCCCTCACAATTAATTTCAATTTAAAAATATATATATATATTTTAAAGTAGTCTCTCTATGTGTTATAATAAAAAATAAATGTTAAATGCAAATATATATATATAAAAAAATCATTTTAGATTAAATTTAGCATTTCGAAATTATATTGCGTCACAATTCAAGTTTTGCTCTTTTAAAAAAGATTCACAGCTGATTCCCGTCTAGGAATTGTTCAGGTGTTGATTTTCTTTCATTCACATGAAAGATTCTAGAGCAGAATCACACTATATTTCATTATAATAATCAGTGACCCTTGCCTTCTCACCTTTAGTGTACACTCTCAGAAAAAAGTGCAATAGTCTGAATAGTGGTTCAACCGTAATGTTATGAAGTGACAAGAATACTTTTGTGCGTAAAAACAAACAAAAACAACAACTTTATTCAACAATTTCTTCTCTTCCATGCCAGTCTCCTATGTGATTCATATAAACAACACAATGCATTCATGTGATCATGCTCAACCAATAGTGAGCCGTCATTCTGTCTATAGTTTTTGAATAGCCCAACAAAGTTAAGAGTGTAAGAGAGTGTTAGGGAAGAGAATACATTGTTGAATAAAGATATTTTTGTTTGTTTCTGTGCACAAAAAAAGTATTTTCGTTGCTTCATAACTAAGGTTCAACCACTGTTTTAATTATGTCTTTACTACCTTTCTGGGCCTTGAAATTTGCAATTCCGTTACTGTTTATGGAGGGACCAGTGAGCTCTCAAAATTTGTTTTCAGAGGACGAACGAAGGTCTTACGGGTTTGGAATGACATGAGGGTAAATTAATGACATAATTTAAATTATTGGGGTGAACCCTTTAAGAGTAAGATACTTACAGAAGAACGCCCTGGCTCTGCACCCCATACCTAAACTCATTACTTCAGATTTGTGCCAAGTGAAAAAGAGGCAAAGAGGCACAAAATCACTTTCATGGACCTTTACCTGGACAGTTCCCTGCTGGTGCAGACCTGCGTAACTCAAACCAAGCTGCTGAGTCTTTAGCCATTTTCAAGAAACAGCTGAAGTTGATCTTTTTCAGCACTTTACCCATTAATTACTATTCTATCAATTTAAAACAAACAAACATACGAACTGGGACTAGTCACAGCACTTGCATATTTTTGCCCTTGTTGGTTTGATTAATTCTATTACTCTGCACATTTGTAAGTTGCTTTGGATAAAAGCGTCTGCTAAATGATTAAATGTAAATGTAGAAATCTAGAAAGTACCCCTATATTTTCCTATAGGAAAATATACATGGCAGATAAGGACATGTCCAAATGCATAGGATTTTGATCATTTTGACTGTAAGTCTTATGTCATCTCTCTATGTTGTTAATAATTTCAATGTTCTAATAGTGCAAGCTATCACTAAAAAGTGATCCGCGTGTTACTTTCCAAACTACAAATACCTTCAGGAGCAAGATTATGCTCCACTAACATGATGTGCTTTTAAAGCCCTGAGTTTATCTGCCCAAGCAAAATAATTAAGGTAACACTTTCATTGGTAAAAATGAGTAAACTACTGTAGCTAATTTTAACAACTCAGACTTTATTGCTTATTTGATACCACAATCAACTGCAAATTGTGAAAACATATAGTTTTCTGTCTTTATTGTCTTAAGCTTTGCATTGCAACACATTTGAGAAAAAATAAAGTCTTGCATAAAAGATGGAAAATAAAACGAGATACATAAACATTAGAAAGAAAAAAGTATGAAAACAGGAAGTGAACAGAGACAGCAGGAATTATAATATGATTAAGTGATTAGTAAAATGTTTGAGGCCTTGGGTCATGTTGAAGATTAATCATATAACCTGCACAAATCTTGCATTTCCATGTAAGGCAAAAGATAAATCACAGTCTAAATTTGCAAGCATGTACAACATTGAAAAACACTGACAAATACACTATATTTAATGATACATAATACATTGTGAAACCACTTAATATGGATGAATCACCGTAGCCACCAAAAAAAACAAAAAATCTAAAAACAAAACAAAAACAGATAATCAAAATTTCAAAAATGTCCAAATTTCAGAGCTAATAATAATAGTAATAATAATAATAGCATAAATAATAATCTTCTGCATCAGGGTTAATGGATATTCTGGCATAAAATAAGGCTGCAGGGTAATTCCAAATATTATGTACCAAAAACAAACCAACCATTGCTCTTACAATCAATTACTTAATGGCATTTGGAAAATATTTAAATGTACAGGGAACTACAGAGAATATGTGAAGCATGAATATATGAGGGTTAGTCAAAAAAAAGCAGTATTGTTCAGATAGTGTGACAGACAGTGACAATGCAGAGTTTTTTGAATCAGTGTTAAATCCATCAGTTGAATTTAACTGGTATCCCTCTAGCTGACTTAGAGTTAGGTTTCATAGCTGAATGCTAAATACAATTGGTAGGCCACCAATACCTGTATGCAGATCAGTGCCTAAGTTGAAGTGTATTTGTTGGAAGCACGGCTGTTGCTTTGTTCAGATCCTCGCTCTGTCACCTTCAGCTTCATGCAGGACTGCTTGTCATCCATAGCTAACATTTCAGGAGGCAGGCACCAGCAACACAGACATGACTGAAAGGGAACAGAGGAAGAAAATTATTATTTAACATATATGCTACTGCAGGATGCCTGTAGCTCAAACTTGCAAGAAAATAACTGAATAATACCTTAAAATATACAGGTCAACAAACAAAATATTGATATATTTGAAAACCAAAAACCACTTTGTTTACACAGAACAAACACATCCTTGCATTTAAAAATAGAATATAATGAATCCACAATCTCAATTTTTTTTAACATGTTATGGCATTTTAAAAATGACATGGCATCATAAAAACCATGTTGAAAAGTAGCAAGACACCCGTCATTAGACATATTATACAAAAAACCCCCCCGAAATGCAGTGCAGAAGAATGCAAAAATGTGTTCTGTGGGAAGTGGTCCTATGTATCAAACATTAATTATCATATGCAGATAATATCATATTACTATCATATGCAGAGACTTTCATTTCAGTGATAAAACAAAAATATTATTTAGTAAATTGTCATAGGAGTTTTTATTTTCCCTAAAGCCCGGGACACACTGCACGATTTACGGCTGTCCCAGACGAAAGTTTGCCATCGAGAAACAATCATGGAGATTTCTGTGATCGTGGTTCCTAATCGGTGGTCCAATGTCAAAATAAGAGAGGTTCCCAAGATGGCCGTATTCACAATCTTGAGACCAAAGATAGCCTGCGACAATTTTCTGACAGTGTCAGAAATTCAACGTGATCGGTGCTGTTTGTTTGCTGTTATGACCTGCATCTACTGACCAGCCAATACACATAAGCACGACAATGCATTCTCATGCACTGTCATGCTCGGACAATAGTGAGCTGCTGTTTTGTCATAGAACCTGGAAGTGTTTGTGAATAGTCCAACAAAGGGAAGAGCGTAAGAGAGTGACAGGAAAGAGAAGAGATTGTTGAATAAAGTCATTATTTTAGTTTGATTTTGTGCACAGAAAAGATTGCTTAATAAAATTAAAGGAATTGTATGTAAGATTGTTGCCAAAACTGGTACTGCAATAACTTTCAAATGTCTGTAGAGTGGTGTACCCCCCTCCCCCCGATGCCGAAACACTACTGACTTCGTGATTGGTAGATAGGTGGAGGGTGGAGCTTCAGGCCAAAACGTCAACATCACTTGAGGGCTGCAACAACAACTTTTAAATGACAATATCTTGGCCAGACTACTGTTGTCAGTGATATAAGTATTTGAAATGAACATGATTTCTTAATGTCTAGTGACATATCAGGGCCATTTTATGATAAATTGAAATATATTTCTTACATACAGCTCCTTTAAGGTTGAACCACTTTGGACTATCACATGGACTATTTTAATTATGTCTTTACTACCTTTCTGAGCCTTGTTTGATGTTGATCTCTGATCCCTCTATATCCCTATCTTTAATTTGTGTTCTGAAGATGAACGAAGGTCTTACAGGTTTGACATTAGACTACACCCTTATCATTATCTTACAGGATTGCACAAATCGTGCAGTGTTTTCCGGGCTTTAATTTGCCAATATCTTTACTATATTTATTTTTTTAAATATTTTTACATTATAGCAGAAAGTACATCATTATCTGTCAGTCAGTTCTTACTCTGAAGCAGCTCTTGAAGCGTTTGCTAACCATGTACAAAGCGATTGGGTTTATGCATGAGTTCACTGATGCCATGTTAATCCCGATATAATCAAGAACCAGGAAGAAACTACAGGTAAACAAACAAACAAACAAAAAGTTTCATTATTATTCAGACTGATTCATCACATATTTAATGTATATTTAATAATCACATTTAATTTTTAGATTACATGGCAGAACTGTTGCCCTCCAAAAGCCAAATTGAACTGTTTAGAAAAACATTGCTGTGTTTTAACAAGAGAAGCCTTTGGTGAGTTAATGTGATCTTACCTCAAAAGCTCACAGCGGTTAGGGTCTCTTTCATCATAAATGGTAAGCTTAAGAATACGGCTGAGGTGCAGTGGAAGCCAGCACAGTGCAAAGACTAGCACCAGACAGAACACGGTTTTAGCCACCTCACGCCTCTGTAGGGCACAATCATGTCTTTTGCCTATTTATTTTGATTTAGTGACAATCACAGACATAATGACAAGTAAACTATCCCCAGAATATCAAACTTTGGGACAATTTATTAAAAGAATAAGCTTTTTACATCATATAGCCAGTCTTTATATAGGGAGTCTATGGTCTCTCTCAAAAGAATATACAGTGCATTTTCAACAGTCAATAAAGGACAGAGTGCTCTGACCTGTTTTAGGTGATCATTAAGTGCAATTTGGACTCCATTCTTCTTCCGAAGCATTTCACAGGTCATAAGAGTGTAGAAGATGGCAGTACATGTCAGCGGCATGCAGAAGTAGAAACTAAAAAGCCACCAATCTTTGGCTGACTTATAAAACTGGAATTTAACACATATATACCAAATTACCACTGACAAGTAATTGTTATCAGTATTCAGGTATGTCCAAAATGTACAACTTTACAGCACATATGCAAACTGACCTGCATGAACTTGTTTTTCTGCATAGGGTGGAGCAAACAAATCCTAAGCAGCTCTCCTTTGTAGTCCATTGTGATCATATCAAAGGCGATGGCCTCTGGCACTGCAAGTACAATGGACAGCATCCATATCAGAATTATTTCAATAGCTGTCCATTTGGGGACGCCAATGCCTTTGATGCGGTTCCACGATGCCACTGCTCGAAACCTTAAGATAATAGTCAGTGGCAGATGCAAGATTAATTGGTGTTACAAGATATTATATAAAAGCAAACAAATACAACAAAATACAGATACCTGTCTATGCTCAGTGCACACAAACTCAGCACCGTGATGCCAACTGATGCCTTTTGTATAAAAGGAACCAGTTTGCAAAGTCCAACGCCAAATGGCCAATCTTCCGCCAGAAGCTGAAAGACAGTTACTTTTTTGTTAATGAGTGGCAACAGAAAATTACACAGTGGAGACAAAAAATCTTGAAAAAATAAATTCTGAAGAGTTACCACTACACAATTTTACCTAGTTTTTAGTGAGCCAATTATAAAAGGCCAGAAAGAGGACGTGAGACTTCATAGCTTGTCAAAAAATAGGTCTGCAGTTTCATGGAATTAGATCATGGACGTTTTGATGAGTTGGACCTGACCCATGTTCTCAGACTGCTTTACACACTTTTTGAAGGGCTTAAAAGCCAGGCTACAATCCATGAAATAAAATATTGTGAACTTATTTTTGGTAACACTATACTTAAAGCCTTTATAACATAATAACTTAAACTTAAAGCCTTTATATACAATAAAAGTGTAGTGAAAGAAATCTAGTAAGAGCTGTGCATGTAAATGGCCTCAAGTGGCACACTATCAACCAACGCAAGAGACTGCGTTCTTAGGGTGCACAACTTCTATGCTATTGAGTAGGACCGGTTAAAAAATAATTTTGATGCATTAATTATTCATTGTAATGATATATTTTATGGTCTAAAATAATTGTAACCACAGTTATAATACAATATAATACTTATCTATTCATTAAACACACTTTTAGAAAGTATAATGCATTAAAACACATGGCAGACAAACAATTTCAGATCTAACAAAGAATGTGCAAATATAATGCATTTTAATTTTGGTTACAATTATTTCTGAAAATATATAATGCATTATAAAATACATAATGGATACCTTTATAATGCATCATGCATAAAGGCTTAGTAAAATGTTAGTTTCTTTTAAATTGTTCAATATAAAAATTTTAAAGAAAGGGGGAACAGTGCATATAAATGAACATTAAAACAAATGCTAATATGCCAGTTTATAGCCTTAGGCTAATTACCATCTGCAGACCCCCTGGCAGGTAGATGTTATACATAAAAAATAAAAAATAAATAAAAAAGGAAAAACTATATATAACACAATAAGATAAAGACAGACACAATAATACAACAATCAGTATCAGAATACACAACAAAACAGCGACATGTTAATTAGAAAAAAAGAAAGAAAATAATTTACAATTCATCTGTATTGCACCAAGTATAGGAAATAAGTTATGAATGAATTATGGATATTGTTGCATCACATTTGTTCATCAACAGTATGTTAGATGTTTGTGTTGAGATGTATGGATCTCATTTCAACTCTCAGATTGTCCTTCTTTAAAAGGCGAATATTGCAAAGCTCATTTCATGTGGGCTAGGCTTTGAACACCTACATAAAGATGGGCAGTTCATTGCTAAATGTAAAACAACATTTAGTTGCAGTGACAATTATTTTTTTAAATGATATAGTCTGTTGTTAGAAACAGCAATTTGAATGGGACAATTAATTCGATCAACTATTAAATTAATTATTTTTAAGTTACGTCAACTTTCTGACGTACATGCTCACATACCTTCTTACCTTGCAACATACCATGCAACAGATCGTTTATTTTTTAAGGTCATAAAAAGGAAAAAAGGTATTATAAGAGAACACGAATGGTATTTTAAATGAAATACTAAATAAATGAAAGTGCTTACCTTATACACGTTGATGGGTATGTCTATCGCGATATGCAACAGATCCCCGAGCGCAAGACTTGCAATGAGGATATTAGGACCGTTACGCATGCATTTGTTTTTATAAATGATTCTGAGCAGCGTAGAGTTTCCGATTATCCCAACTACAAACACAAGGCATGAAACCACTGTGTTAATATACTTGAAAGTATCCCTGATTTCCGTGGTACCTGTGCACATAGGCGGTAAGACTTTTGGTCGTCGAGGCATGGACTCATTTACTACATTGTCTTTTCCAAGTTCAGATTTGAGAGTTGGAGACACGGGTCCCGTGTAAAATTGCCTCTGATTAAAACCCTGCCCTTGAGCACTTATCAAGACTAAGTGTCCAGACAAGAGAATGAGCAAACAAACAACGCATCTCGTGTGCATAGTAACCACTATGGTAAAACAGTTTATCAATTTAATCATTAGCTACATTGACAGGCAGTCAAAGGTCTGGTGCTACAATTACTAAGGCTTTAAAAACCTAGCAATTGTCTCTTCACGATAATATTGTTTTCAGATTAAAACGACTGCAAAAACGCGTAGCCTTCGCTAGCTGTTCACAGAAAATCGAGAGAAAGTCCTTGACGTCTAGCCAAAGTTAATCCATTAAAATTCCAGATGCCTTAATTTAGCGCACACTTCCTTCAAAGCGCAACTCTCTTTCACATGACCACAACGTTACTTTTAAGTGTTTTATCCGTGTTGTATCTGTGCAGCCAGCGTTCCTCAGGAGATGACTACTCTCCCCACTGGCCCTCCCAGTATCTTGACAATCAGAAAGGACCACGGAGAGTATAACGAGAGTGATGGCTATCGCGTGCATGCGATTACCCAGAAAACATTGTAGCCTACGTTCTGACTACGTCGCTAGTTATTCGTCCTTTGACATTATAGGCTCGACTGAGATGCGCCTTGCCTAAAATCTAGACTAGAAAATGCGGCTGGAGTAAGGGAGGGGTGAAATAAGTGCAGTCAAGACGGACAGTTTTCTCTTAGTAGCCAGTGAAAATCATATCTCTGTATTTTTGGACTAAATGGCCATGCACGGTATAATCTCAGTAGGCCTATTCAGCCTATTACACACACACACACACACACACACACACACACACACACACACACACACACACACACACACACACACACACACACTTTAATTTCTTTATTTGAACCCACAAATCAAATTTCTTACAGATAGGATTAAAATACTCTCAGAGGTAGCACAGCTTTGACATTAATGGTAACTTAACATAAAACTTTGTTTACGCCACACAGCAAGGCTACCTATCACAGCTGATATAGAGGAGAATTTGGTCAGCTGTTTAGACTGTCCTTTTGATAGCCCTGCCAGCCTTAGTCCACTAACAGTCAGTTTATGCACATGTCCCAGGCTGCCAGATATCAATACCACAAACTTTCATGCATAGCCTAGGTCACTGATCTTATCAAGGAGGGGTTGGTATTTAGTCATTTTTTCCAAAAAGGCTATGTCCATATACAAATCATAAACACAACCTACTTCAAGGACTAGCACCTCCTTTCTATCTATATCCACCAACACAACATCAGGGCTGTTAGGGATGTTACAGAACACATCATCAGAGCTGTTGAACCAGTCCGGTATTACTCGTGAATGCTTATACATAGGCATATACATGCCTGAACCCCTGAACTCAAAGCCTGAGTTGACAGAGAAAGCTGATAATCAGCATCACAGTATCAACAATGTCTGAATATATTGGTTTGGATTTGTCAACACAAAACTAATCCTGTAACCCTGAGTTTGTTAAACTACCATCATGGTACAGGACCCTTCTTAAAAAATGAATGGGCTACAGGTAGCCGCTTTCCCCAGGTCAAGCCACTTTTGGGCTACAGAGAAGCAGCACTGGACTGTTGCTCAGTGGTCCAAAGTACTTTTTTCGAATGAAAGCATATTTTGCATGTCATTCGGAAATCAAGGTGGCAGAGTGTGGAGGAAGACTGGGGAGAAGGAAATGCCAAAAATGCCTGAAGTCCAGTGTCAAGTACCCACAGTCAGAGATGGTTTGGGGTGCCATGTCAGCTGCTGGTGTTGGTCCACTGTGTTTTATCAAGGGCAGGGTCAATGCAGCTAGCTATCAGGATTTTGGAGCACTTCATGCTTCCATCTGCTGAAAAGCTTTATGGAGATGAAGATTTTGTGTTTCAGCACGACCTGGCACCTGCTAACAGTGCCAAAACCATAATGTAAATGGTTTACTGACCATGGTATTACTGTGCTCAATTGACCTGCCAACTCTCCTGACCTGAACCCCATAGAGAATCTGTGGGATATTGTGAAGAGGAAGTTGAGAGATGCAAGACCCAACACTCTAGATGAGCTTAAGGCTGCTATCGAAGCATCCTGGGCCTCCATAACACCTCAGCAGTGCCACAGGCTGATGGCCTCCATGCCACGCCGCATTGAAGCAGTCATTTCTGCAAAAGGATTCCTGACCAAGTATTGAGGGCATAACTGAAATTATTTGAAGGTTGACTTTTTTTGTATTAAAAAAACACTTTCCTTTTATTAGTCGGATGAAATATGCAATTTCTTTGAGATAGGAATTTTGGGTTTTCATGAGCTGTATGCCAAAATCATCAGTATTAAAACAATAAAAGACCTGAAATATTTCAGTTGGTGTGCAATGAATCTAAAATATATGAAAGTTACATTTTTATCATTACATTATGGAAAATTAACTTTATCACAATATGCTAATTTGTATAGGTTTTAATAGGGAGCCAATGCATTGTTGACAGAACCTAGTCATACTTCCTGGTTCTAGTAAGAACTCAAGCTGCTGTGTTTTGGACCAGATGCAGTTTATTAATTAAGCAAGCAGGGGAACCACCCAGTAGAGCATTACAATAATCTAGCCTTGAGGTCATGAATACATGTACTAACTGAAGAATGCAGTTTTACAGATGTTAGAAATGTTGCTTTCAAATTAAAGACTGGTATAAAAGAGGACTCCCAGATTTCTAACTGACGACAAGGACTTGACAGAGCAGTCATTAAGTGTTAAATCAAGTGTTATCCAGCGATTTTTGTCCAATAATATATATATATATTTTTTTCCAGAATTAAGTTCTAGGAAATTATAGTTATCCAATTTTAGTAGACAGAGTTATTGCGGCGGAGACGGGATTATTGAGGATGACGTGCCGGTGAGGCAAATTCAAAAGGAGACACCAATTGACATGGCTCAGCAGACACTCCAGGATGTGTTGGTCATGTCCAGACGCAGGTCCACCATCCGATCCGGACACAGCCCGGATCCGGCCGACTGCAGTAAACCTCTGGATAAACAGAGAGACTAACATTAGTGTGGATGCCACTCTTTTTATGATGTAACGAGTACATCAGGTGTTATTGGAAATGTTCCTGGTTCCAGCTGACCTAGTTAATGCAGCCTAACAATCAGTAAATTGATTTGAATAATGAAAGTTAAAAATGTTCTATGTGTATGCCATAGTAAAGAGATGCAATTTTAGTCTAGATTTAAACTGACAGAGTGTGTCTGCTTCCCGAACAATGCTAGGAAGACTATTCCAGAGTTTAGGTGCTAAATAGTACAAGGGTCGACCGCCTGCATTTAGATATTCTAGGTATTATCAACTGGCCAGAGTTTTGAGACCGCAATAGACGTGATGGAGTATAATGTGTTAAGAGCTCGCTTAAGTACTGGGGAGCTAAACCATTTAGTGCTTTGTAAGTAAAAAGCAAGATTTTAAAATGTATGGGATGTTTAATATAGGGAGCCAATGTTAGCCAATATAGCCAGTATTCTAGGTTACTACTTGTAGAGCTTTTCTGTCCAATCATTAAAAATTCAGATTATCTTAATTAAGTTGCAGGAAATTTCTATTCATCCAATTTTTTTATATCAGCTATGCATTCTGTTAATCTTGTGAATTGGTAAGTTTCGTCAGGGCGTGAAAAAATATATAGAGCTGAGTATCGCCAGCATAACAATGAAAACTAACGCCATGCTTCCTAATGAAGTAACACCATGCTTATCTATCCAATAATATCCTTTACCGTAGCATAAAAAGTAGTACTTACTCATGTCTGAGTTTGCAGATACTTTTGCTTCAGCACCACCATCCTCCCCACCACCACCAGATGGCCCACTTCCTTACTTCACAGGGGTGGGCTGCGCCCCTGCCTTCGTCTTCAGGCAGGATATGCAGATTCCGTACCCTCGGAATACGGATTACAAATGGGGCCTACACCAAATAACTTGATTGCCTGAGCTCCTAAATAAATGTTTATTGCTACAGCATTAATTCTCCCTTTTTTTGCAGTAACAGTCTTTCTGGTAGAACTAAAGTCCTCGTCTGTACTCCTAACACTTTTGGACATTAAGACCTATTTTAAGGGTTAAGATGCTTTCTGAATTACTTTTTTCTTTACTAGGAATAGTTCTTTAAATTTAAGAGGAAACGACCCCTTTCTAAGAATTTTGTAACTAGGAGCTAATCTTTGTATTAAGATTTTTTTATGAATATGGGCCCAGATTTAAACTGAAAATCTTTGATTGGATTTAAGCAGTTGCAGCATAGAAGCCATCTAACATCACTGAGCTAGAGGCTTTGCATGTGAAGAATGGGCAAAGATTCCAATCGAGAGATGTACGAATCTTGTCAGCACTTACCAAAAACACTTGTTAGAAGTTATAAAAACTGAAGGATGATACACAAAGCATCCAGTACTGAAGCTGGGGGTTGAAAAACACTGCACAGGTGTTAAAATAATAACATTTTTCATTTGAACATCTGTTGTCAACATAACTCAAATGTATCAATATATATATATATATATATATATATATATATATATATATATATATATATATATATATATATATATATATATATTTCATTTATTGTCATTATCGTTCATCGACAACACTATAATGTGTTTTGAGGTGAGGGGGTTGAATATTTCTGATTGCAACTTTAGGAATACATGAATTCACAGGTGAAAGTTCAACATTTCAGAATGTTTGGAGTAGTGTTCAGCACAATGAACACTAACTTAATTTAGAAGTTGACTGGAAAGTGAATGATGCATTGATAAAATCATAAAGACTCTTTTTTAGAATTTTTAGACTTAGACTGCATGAACCATACTGATCCCAATAGCCAATCAAATCATTGAAATTGGAAGGTGCCAATTTGCAAATACCTCCTGCTTAAAAAAAGCAAAAATTATAAAAAGGTTCTCTCTGGAAATCAAGAAGTTCAGAACTCTCTGAAAAAACTTAAAAAGTAATTTCTTCTAGTGCAACGTGGCTCAGAACAACCAGTGGAAGCTGTCAGCCACCATTGGAATCCCCACTTAACCAATTAAACATCCAATTACCAAACCGCATTCCAGAGTCTTTGGCATTAGTGCGTGATGTCATTATAAGATTTTGCATTAGATGTCAGTTAAACAATCACTCAATTGGTTGAACTCAGAATAAAGTGATTGACCTTATTCATTTCAGAGGAACAATAGTTTCTTTGCATGAGATAACTCTGCCATAGTAACATCTTAATCACCTGCATTCATCAGTCTTATGGACTTCACTTCCTTATCTATTCATGGGACTCATTTAGTAGTTGTTATTTTTGTACATAAAAGTCCTGAAAATTCAATTACCCATAACTGTTATTTTACTGTTAAGGTGAAATTCCTTGTCGCCCTGAGGTAAAGATGGTCATCTGACATGTTCAGACTTTAGAACAACAACAACTTGGGGTTAAACAGTGTGAATAGCCATAAACTGTAAAATAATCATCAGATGACATTAAAATATTTAGAAAAAAAACAACATACACAAACACATGTACAGTCTTGTTCAAAATAATAGCAGTACAATGTGACTAACCAGAATAATCAAGGTTTTTCGTATATTTTTTTATTGCTACGTGGCAAACAAGTTACCAGTAGGTTCAGTAGATTCTCAGAAAACAAATGAGACCCAGCATTCATGATATGCACGCTCTTAAGGCTGTGCAATTGGGCAATTAGTTGAATTAGTTGAAAGGGGTGTGTTCAAAAAAATAGCAGTGTGGCATTCAATCACTAAGGTCATCAATTTTGTGAAGAAACAGGTGTGAATCAGGTGGCCCCTATTTAAGGATGAAGCCAACACTTGTTGAACATGCATTTGAAAGCTGAGGAAAATGGGTCGTTCAAGACATTGTTCAGAAGAACAGCGTACTTTGATTAAAAAGTTGATTAGAGAGGGGAAACCCTATAAAGAGGTGCACAAAATGATAGGCTGTTCAGCTAAAATGATCTCCAATGCCTTAAAATGGAGAGCAAAACCAGAGACGTGGAAGAAAACGGAAGACAACCATCAAAATGGATAGAAGAATAACCAGAATGGCAAAGGCTCAGCCAATGATCACCTCCAGGATGATCAAAGACAGTCTGGAGTTACCTGTAAGTACTGTGACAGTTAGAAGACGTCTGTGTGAAGCTAATCTATTTTCAAGAATCCCCCGCAAAGTCCCTCTGTTAAAAAAAAGGCATGTGCAGAAGAGGTTACAATTTGCCAAAGAACACATCAACTGGCCTAAAGAAAAATGGAGGAACATTTTGTGGACTGATGAGAGTAAAATTGTTCTTTTTGGGTCCAAGGGCCACAGGCAGTTTGTGAGACGATGGAATGTTGTTAAAGAATCATGGAGTGGAATAACAGCTGAGAGGTGCCACAAGTTGGTTGACTCCATGCCACACAGATGTCAAGCAGTTTTAAAAAACTGTGGTCATACAACTAAATATTAGTTTAGTGATTCACAGGATTGCTAAATCCCAGAAGAAAAAAATCTACTGAACCTACTGGTAACTTCTTTGCCACATAGCAATAAAAAATATACTAAAAACCTTGATTATTCTGGTTAGTCACATTGTACTGCTATTATTTTGAACAAGACTGTATGCGCCATTTACTCAGAATCTGCAACTTGAATGATGCTACTCAATCGTAACAATAAGGACATGGCTCCAGTGATTTAACCACTAATAATACACAATGCATAGTTCTTTTAAAACATTTATTCAAAGCACTGACATTCTAAACCAGAAAGCAGAAGAATTCTGAATATTCTAAAAAACAACAACAACAAAAAACATTCACAGACACAACAAATGAAAACAAATGCAAGTTCCACATAAACACTTATTGACAATATTGGATAAAAAGAAAAGAAAAAAGAAATACTTAACTACATTAATAGTAAGCAACCTATTATTGGTTTAGGATGTTTTGACATGTACAAGTTCAATGGTATTTAATAATTCATAACAGTGTTTCACATTAACGCAGGGCCTGGCTCATGCTATTTCTGTCCATTTTAGACATAAATAGTCATTTGGTCATATGGTTATTTATCAGAAATCATGAGACAAGGTGCTCCAGTCTGTACATGTGTAAGCATAATTTCAAGAGAAAATAAATATTAGTATCTATGCCGTTTGTTGTTCGGCCCATCAAAGTTGCCCCCAACTGGACTTCCTCTCCCAAAGCCACTTTGGCCAACCACACCAGGAATAGGACCTGCCCCAACCACCATTGGCGAGTGCTGCTGCTGCTGTTGCTGTTGCTGAGGGGAGTCAACACCAGTCCGCCCACCCACGGGAGAACCCATTGGAAGACCTCCTCCTTCAGAAAACCGCTCATTATGCTATATAATTCCAAAAATGAGCAAAAATTTAATTCCCCCCCAGAAAATTCAATGGATGAATAGGATAAGCCGTGGAGCCCAGGAATACCCAGAAAAGAAGAAGAAGAAAAAAATAATTAAACAAATAAATAATTCAATTAGCACATTAGCAAAAGTAATGCCTGCAGAATTTCTACAAGAACAAGAATAATATTAAAAAATAAGCACAGCGAGAGATATATTAATTCTAAGAAAAATAGCTGCATGTTAAAGTGTAGATCAAAAGACATGTTTTATAAATTCATGTTCATAAATTATATCTTGGGAACATCCTATACTGAGAGATTTTTAGTAACACTGCAATTTTCAAGAACAATAGTGTTTATTATTTTAATCAACGGTTCACAGCATTTACAACTAACAAAAACGTTCTTCTTAAAATCTTAAGTTTAACAATATATTGGTTTAAAGGTGCAGCAAGTAATTTCTGAAAATTGGCATTGCAATTTGAAACCAGCACCCAAACAAATAATTTTGTAAATATTTGCTAGATGTCTGTTATGTGTGTTGAAAACTAAATTCCTGGCTGTGTAAATAGGAGAAAAACTAAGTGGATCAGACCAATCACCATAACACTCTTGTAGCTAATCAGCAATAGGGGGCATATACATTTATATCAACAATGTTGATATCGACAATGTTTATATCAACAATGTTTCTCAGAAATCGCTTACTGCTCTCTAACGTAACCTTATATCTGAAAAGAATATAATGTACACTAGAATGCAGCTTCTGTGCAACCCTTGTGCAGATGGCCTAAGTTTTGTTACAATATTTTCCTGTAAAACACTGTGTAGCTGCTTTGAAACAATCATCATTGAAAAACGCTATAAATAAAGTTGACTTGACTAAGTGACTTTGCTAAATTTTAATTTGGCGTTACATATCTCACATGGTGTTGAACTTTAGTACTGGAAAGTTTTACTAAAACGAATACCAATACACAAGCACAGTAAATAAATGAACCACCTTTTTTTTAATGTTATTTTTTCTAAATGTTGGCTTAGCACTGATACTAACGTCGGGGGTGTAACAGTACACATACGTACTGAATTTTTTTTTGTTCTTTGGGTTCTGTACACATGTACTGAAAAGATATGCGCGGATCAGTTCAAACATCTCCTGAATCCGCTTTTAAAAATAAATCATCCACCTGCCACCCACCAGAGCCTATGATTTTCTCTGATTTAGATATTGGCCGAGACCATTATCGTCACATTACAATTATTCTAATTCTTAGTGTCAAGTGTAATAACATATTACAATGAAATAGGCTGCTTTTAAAAAGTATTTAAATTGTTCTTTGGAAAAATACATTTCCATAAACTAAACACAGAATCTTCCTCCGTTGCTGCTTAATATCTTTCCTTTTGTGTTTTATATAAATGTCCACTAGTAGGTGCACGTGTTTTCATTGATTAGTTTTCCCTGGAGAGAGATATGTGGTTGTTGTTGAAAGCAACAGTAGAGTGACACATTTGTTGCGTTTTACCATGAAATAAGTGTTCCATGTCAACATATTAACCCCTTACCCCAAACCCTCCATTTTTGGCAAGTAGGGCATAAATTACATACCCAAAATAAAAAGGTTGCTGCTCATAAGTCATTCTAAATAGACACATAGTCCAGTCAAGTCAACTTTATTTATATAGCGCTTTTACAATGACAGTTGTTTCAAAGCAGCTTCAGTGTTAAACAGGACAATATTGCAACAAAATTTGATTCGGCTGTACAGTCTTTCTGGAGAAAACAGTGATGTTATCAGCTTATTTTAATGAATCATATAGCAACAATGTAGACAGATCAGTACTATCGTTAATTTAGTAATTCATTTTATTTAGATGTTTAGTTGAAAACGTAGATCTTTGAAATTTTAGTGTCCCCAACAGAGCAAGCTAAGATAAAGGTGACAGTGGCAAGGAACCAAAACTCCATCAGGGCATGATGGAGAAAAAAAAACCTTGGGATAAACCAGACTCAGTCGGGGTGCCAGTTCTCCTCTGGCCTATTAACTAACAGTGTATGATTATTATTCTGGCAACCCTTCAGGTCAGAAATCATATTGGATTGGAATATTTGAAAATTTGAGGTTTCACACAATCACATATATAATAAATATATGACAATATATAATAAAAAAGGCAACACTTGATAGTTTACAGTTCAAGACTCAGAATTACTCAAACTATTAT
Organism: Pseudorasbora parva; assembly: GCF_024679245.1. Lineage (NCBI taxonomy): Eukaryota > Metazoa > Chordata > Actinopteri > Cypriniformes > Gobionidae > Pseudorasbora > Pseudorasbora parva. Next base: position 34,390,877 of record NC_090175.1, read on the forward strand.
TAATATATAAGCTCTAGAATAAAATAAATAAATAAGAACATATATTTTTAAAATGTATACAAATATGATGTGGCTTCAGCTTCATTTTGTTCAAGTTTTATGGTTAATTTCAAAACTGAGGATGTTATTTAAAACTATGAATTTTATTACATCTTTTATAAGTTCATGTCATGTGACATTTTAGAGTTTTATAGGCTGATGAGATGCTATTAAATTTTTTTTTTTTTTTTTGCCCTGTAAACACCTATTTGCAGTTTATTGTCTGGTGAGGAGAACTGTCCCATTCATGTTTCTATTCTCATTCGATGAACCTTTCACACCTCTGCCATGAATGTCACCTAATCTTAACTATTCTTTTATCTCTATTTGGTTGTTCAAGCGAATTTGGGGATTTGATTTAAAAATCTGGATTAGGTTGTCTGAGATTACTGTGTGTTCTTGTGTTCCCTGAAAAGGGCAGATGTATCAGTACTCTAAACCACAATCAGCAATGCAGCCATTGGCTGGTGACAAGACATCAATGTATTGTCATCATATAATTAAAAAAATTAAAAAATTAAAAAATAAAATAAAAATAAAAATTATTATTGACCTGGGTGACGTAAGGAACAGGTCAATAGAACAGGTCTTTTGTAACAATTTTAGGCCAAATTTTAAGTATCAATGACGCTTAAAAAGATTTACTCGCGAGCAGGTTTAAGTTTAGGGACCTGTTGCTATGACAGCAAGTCCAGGATGAGGAGCGAAGAACCAAACAATCCGAGATCATGTCAGATCGTCAACAATAAAATCCAGCTACCAGAGTTAGCGGTGTACGAAGAATGGACACCAGATTAGCATTTATAATGTAAACATCCATTATTGATATGAAAGTACACCAAAGTGCATGAAAATCACACACAAACTATACACCATCGTAACTGTGTGCTTATTAGCTTCTAGTTTCATATGTAGAAATGTTTCTTTGGGTTTGTTTGCCATGGAGCTCAGAATGAAAAAGTTTGCAGGACAGTGTCATCAGTGTCATTTGAGGCAGGAATTATGGCAAAAAATGATTGACAGCTCCAGATTAAATGAGTGCTCGAGGAGTTTACACAATGACTCACACAAAACCCAGAACAGGAAAGACAGAGCACACACTGAAAGCTCTTTCAGTTTTTCCGCACATTCTGAATGCTTTCAGCTCTTCAAGTTGCATAATTCCGTGTGAAATGAATAGAAATTGTATTTTGTATGACAAAATATTTTGCAATTGTGAAAGTAAATAAATATTTCTCCAAATATGGACTAAGAGCCCATCTAGTGCATTATGTGAACACAAACAAATGAGCAGATTTTAGCAAATATGAATTAACTGATTTATTCTATTCACAATATTGAAAATTACAGAGCAATTATTTTGCACTCTAAATGAATGTTACTGCAACCTAGTTTTATTAAATATCAAATATTAAGTGGTCTTAAATATTTCAAATGATACTCAGTTTGTCTAAAACAAGTAAGAATGTAATGTTTTAACATGCAGTGAATTGGAATGTCATTTTTTATTACTTAGTCTGCCCAGCCTGTGGATTATCTGCAGTGTCCACTGATATAACCATGATCCACAAATCACTAGAACCAAACAAATATAGTTTTGCTTTACTATACTACAAGTGCAAAACTATTCTTTGTGGAATGTCATTTCAAACTCCCAAGTTTCCCTCCTAGGATGAGACAATATTGTTTATATTGATATGGTGGTGATGAATTTGGTCTCCCTCGGTTGAAGGGACACTTCAACCACTGTGATGCGCACTCATTTAGAGCACTAGGTAGGGAGCACATTATTCTAACCTTATTCTAAAATAAATGACGAACATCTAAAAATCTGACTATGCTTGTGGAAATTTGGCTGATCCTTGACGTTATCGTGGACAGCAATGCAAAGTATTTTTTTTTGCTAATTTGATTCGTTTTTTTTTTTTTTTTTTTTTTTTTAAAGATTTATGTAGCAAATAAGAAGAGATAAAATTATTGACTATTTTGAGAATGGTCTTTTGTTCAAGGTAAATTTGAAATCTGAACCCTGGCTAAATGATTCCACCCATGCCATGGGTCGATTATGCAGACAGGTGGAGACCTAAATGGAAGAGAGATTATCTTCAAGTGTCATTTGAGATTTTTAAGAGACTGTTAGGAGATTACTAGAAATTAGTTAAAACTGTGAGTGGTAAATTTTTTCTGATCTTATCGAAAAGAACAGCGGAAACCTGAGGGATTAATTTAATACACTGAACGCAGTGGCCCTTAAATAGTTTAAGATAAAAGCTTTGCTAAGCTTTAAATTGGGTAAATGTATGTCAATGCCCAATGTTCCACTAAAGTGGAGTCCCTCAAGGGTCTATTCTCACTTCCCTTTTTTTTTCATTGTATATGCTCTCTCTGGGAAATAAATTTAGGTAACATGGTGACCCATTCCATTGCTCTGCAAATCATACAAAGATTATTCTGCCATTCCAAAAGGACAATGGATCTGTCATGAGCCTGCTTTGAACTGCCTTACTGACATTAAGGGCTGGATGGCATTAAATAAAAAAAGTAAATTAAAAAACGTATTTTTTCTTCTTCTTTCAATTGGAAATTATACCACTATAAATTCTATTCTTGCCTAAATTCTATCTCGTTTGCCTTAATGCATTAGATCCTGTGGTGTAAAAATGTAATCAAAGAAGAAAATGATTATCCATGAGAATTTATTGTACACATTTATCCACATATCAAAGAATATTGTGCATGTGTTTTTAAGTTCATATACATAAGAGTATTGGCCATGCATAGAGCGAGTTAAAATCAGTAATTGATAAAGTAATCGTATCATTACTAATGCATTTTGCCCTACATTGGTGAACCTTTTACCCTACTGAGGTGCATAAACTGAACCATCATTTTACATCCCCAGTAATAACATTGCTAACAATACACACCTACCAAATAAAGTGTGAAATGGTAGTGATATACTAATAAATGCCTACATTCACTCATATAATTTTGTAATCCTGCACAAATGATGCAAAACTACTAAAATAACAATAATAAAATGTGTACAATTATTTTCTTCAAATATACAATTAGTTTTCTTCAAACCATAAAAATTGCCCTACATATTTTATAAAGGTCACAAACTGTGACATCAATAATCACAAACAAAACCAAAAGATACTCAAGTAGCTCAAACTGTAGAGTTATGAATACCAAACAACAATACATTACCATCACTCCATTATCTGGAATCAGGTGTGTCCCCATATTTGATGATCCCTCAGTTCCCATGGATCCAACTCGGCCTACTATGCCCATCATTTGTGAGGGGCCTTGGTTACCGCTAACCACAGCAACAGGGTTAAATGAATCTACGTAAGACAATGTACAGTTGACATTAACAATGTACAGTTGACATTATGAGAGGGATGAAAGTTTTAATGAAATCTACAGTAAATTACAATATGACAATGTATGAATCTGTGACACCTTACACAGGGTTCCCACTCTTTCCTGAACACCAGATTCAAGGACTTTCAAGTACTTTTCAAGTACAATTTATTTTATATCAAGCACCTATCAGATTAATAACCCAGCATTTGTAGCATCACAAAATACCTCTTAAAGTAGGCTACTTAAAGGAAGACGGCGACTTTTTGGGAGTTTAGATTATTCACATATTCCCCAGAGTTAGATAAGTCCATACATACCATTCTCAACTCAACTTTTTTTGAAAATAGGCTAATTTTCCATGTCCCGTAAAGTTAAACAGTTGTATTTTACAGTTTTTCAATCCATTCAGCCGATCTCTGTATCTGGCGGTAGCACTTTTAGCATACATCATTAAATCAAATTAGACCATAAGCATTGCGCTCAAAAAAATTACCAAAGACTTTCAGTACTTTTCCTATTTAAAACTTGACACTTTTTTATTTACATCGTGTACTAAGACCAACAAAAAATGAAAAGTTGTGATTTTTTAGACTGATATACCTAGGAACTATTTTCTCATTTATGCGTAAGAATCACATGACTTTGAGGCCATCATGGGTACAGCGGCGCAATGATATTACACAGCGTCTGAAATTAAGCAAACTTTCGTCAACATAACTAACGTGACAGTCTGCTTGCACAGAGCAGAGCTGCCTTGCAACCATGGAGACGGTTGTGAGAGACGATTCAGAAGATATTTACGGCCCCACTTTATATATATCAGGTGGCCTTAAAATAAGTACAATGTACTTACTGTGTTCAAATTGTATTGCAAAACACCTTTACTGATATTGAGGTGGGATAAGGGTAAAGTTAGGGATAGGTGTGGTGGTGTGGGTAAGTTTAAGGGTAGGGTTAGGTGTAAGGGAAGTGCCAACTGTGTAATTAAAAATGTAACTACAGAAATTAATTACAGACGTAATTACATGCAGGTATTTTTAAAATGTAAGTACAATGTAAAAACATGTATGTACACAAAAAGTGCATTGTATTAATTAAAATGTTAGTAGCTAGCAGTTAAGGCCATCTTATATAAAGTGGGTCCATATTTACTTTGGTGCAGATCCTGAACCTTATCTATTTGAACCGGAATACACTGAAGATGAGCTTTTGAAATGTGAAAGAGAAAGTGTGGCTGAACAGACTGGGGCAGAAGGGACGAGGAGAGGAGAGCAGATTCAAACTGGTGAGTCTTCCAACTTTTTGACTAACGTAATATGTAAATGAAATATGCTAAGACATTAATGCTTATTATGAAGACAGAGAGAGTGAGCGAGCTCCGCTCTTTCTCTATGTCACTCAGTTAACATGTTACATCACTCATAAATCACAATAACTGATCAAATAAGGCTTTGACGGGACAACTTTTTTTTTGGCGGCCGCCAAATAATTTTCAATTCGGGAGACACACTCCGAAGCCTCGGCACAGAACGTAACATCACTAACGCAGTATTTTATTAACGTAGTATCCTACAGTAAAACCACTACATAATTTGACGGCTGCAACTCTACAACTACACAAACTTAGTGTCGGTCGCATTGGAAGTTACCCATCTGAGGACTACTTTCAGGTGCTGCGTAGTATCATCGCTCCACTGAACCCATGGTACATCCACAAAGTTCCATGATTACTATGCAGGAATTGCTATACAAATCTTTTAATTTTCTGTTGGTCTTACTACACAATGTAACTACAGAATAGTCAAGTTTTTAATAGGAGAAATTATCTGAATGGATTCAAAAATATTAAAACTCAACTGTTTAACTCTGAGGGACTTAGAAAATGAAAAAAAAAAGTGGAGTGTTCCTTTAAAGGGCCTAGATTTAAGCTTCTTGTCTCATTCACTTAACATTAATTTTTCACAGAAGAGAGTAACATGAGCAACAAACTCATTTAAATTTCAGTAATTGTAATTGCTTTGCTTTACTTTATCAAAAAAAAAACATTACTGCTAAAAGTAGTGGAATTACAGTAACGTGTTAAAGTTTGTAGAGTGTTACTCAGAAACACTGTAAATCACAACTTTTCAGGAAGTGTTGGTACCTCTGTACATCAGTTCAAATTTTTTTTTTCACCACCCCTTCACCCCCTGAACATAAGCAATGTTTCGTTCTGTCTTTGATAGTGTATATATCCCTATTGTAGGACAATATTTGGAATAACACCATTCTAAACTAAATTTATTTCAAATTTAATTCAAGCACATAATATCTATTTGTTTTCAAGTACTTTCCAGGCTTTGAATCCATGTGTCTGAAACTCAAGTACTTTCAAGAAGAGTGGGAACCCTGCTTACATTTAAATAAAAAAAGGAATATTTGGGACTGTATATTACTTTGCTGCAATTCGCAAACAAACAAAAAAGATGATGAATACATTTTTAAATGCAAAATATAACAAAAGCTGGTGTGGCAAATGTGGACCTCATTCAGGAAGTGTTGATGTTCTTTGTAACCGATCATCAAAAAGTATTACACAATACTTAAAATAAAATAAAATAATAACATAAAACAATAACATCCTGAAGGCCTTTTCACACCAAACAATGCAAAAAAGTGAAGACTATGAGCAGCAGCCTGTAGGAAACACTAATTTGTTAAATTTTTTGTACAAAGCATGCACAACCTATTTGAAGCTAATATGTGAGAATTTCTCTAAAGTGAGAATTTGCATGCATAAAATGAGATTAAACGCATAAAGTGCATCTGTATTATTTAACATAATTATTACAGGTTGGCAAAAAAAAAAAAAAAAAAAAAAAAAAATCTGCATGTGTCTTAAACTCTGTGGACCCTGACATTGTCATACTTTCAATTTTAAATGTCTGTGGAGGAGCTATGATGTCATGTGGTACCATTTAACAACATAAATTCTCTACTTTATGGAGATATGCATCACTTTGGCATTTGTTTTAGACTAAGTAATGTATTTACACTAAATTACTCTGGTGCCATTTCCGTCTGGATTTGGCCTACCCAAATTGAAAAGCCCTATATACACACACACATACATCGATCAGGCATAAAAATCAATCCCCACCCTTTATTTGTTCTGGTCCTAGAAACTTTTTCACTCTGATATATGTCTCAATAGGAAAGAATAGACTTGCCTTTTATGCCGATGTTTACTAAAATAGAATTAGATGTTAATATAAAACTTTGAAAAAATTGTTGGCGCAAACTGAGTCATGTAAAGTGCAAATATGCACAGAACAAGGTAAAAAGAATATTGAAGGGGATACATTTTATAGGAATCATATTTTTTTCCATTCAAACTCTAACTTCTTTGAGTTAAATATTATTGTTTGGTGTGAAAAAGCATTGAGGAAAAACTGAGATTAGAGAATGTAGAGTAAAAAAAAAAAAAAATCCTGTTAAAACAGAATAAGATTTTTCCAGGTTAAGAAAGCAGACAAGACACTTATCTTGAAAAGAGGCAAAACAACCCTCCAACATTTAAATATAATATAATATAATATAATATAATATAATATAATATAATATAATATAATATAATATAATATAATATAATATAATATACACCTCACAGAGCAGTTTCCAATTGCATTTCAAGTCTCATTATGATCATACCTCCCATACTAATGGCTCCACGGGTACCCATTTCATTCATTCTCATATCCTGTTCTCTCTGAAAGTGAAGGAGACATTTTTAAATTACAAGCCTCTAGTCCACACATAACTAAGATCATAAATAATGTAGCCAGTTATAGGTAATCTTTCATTTTGATTATACATTTTTTTGGTTTATGTCTTCATGAAGCATGTATCACTGATAGAGATGACAAATACTCAATATGCTTAGCTCTAGCTTGTTACTGAATCAAGCAAAAATATATTTTAAACTTTACCAGTATCGGTAAGAGCCCAGAAGGAAGAAGGTGGAGTGAATGGAAATAATGAACCGTCTTTAAAACAGTCACGAGAGGTCTACAGACACTATAACATTTTACTTAAAAAGCAATTCGTGAAAAAAAAAAATATATGTATATATAATTATTTTTTTTTAATTCAAAGTTTGCACCCCTGTAATTCATTTTGAAGATACCTTAATATCCTTTCAGATTTTAATTCTTAAAACACTTTTGACTTTTGGTTTCTTAATTTTAAGGCCCATTAATTTCCAGAGATATAGGGAGATGTAGGGATATCAGTAGGGATGTTGCTCCATGAATTAATAGGTAACCATTTTCAATAGGCTTATATTTTCTAAACAGCAAATAAACTAGAAATGTATCTATTTTTTTAAGATACTTTTCTTTTAGATACACAATTGAACATTGCTGTCTGAGTGCCATCAATACTATTTTTTCGCACACTGTGCCTGTAACTCTAAAAGTATTAAATATATCTCAATATACTTCTATATTCTCATTCTTAATAACATTTTATTTTATAACCTTAATTTTAAAGGCCCTATATGGTTCAGTCCCATAGACATATTGGCCCTCATTTATCCATCTTGCGTAGACACGGGCATATAATGTTAGCATAAGATTATGCTCAAGCTCCTCTCACCTCCCGATTTATGAAGCTGTGCGCACCTCTACAACCCAGGTGTACGCAATACCCGCCCTTGATAAATGACGCGGCTGAAAACGATGGTCATTAGAATAATACGGCACTATATATTCAAGTCTCTGCCTCCCCCACGCCCTCATTTTACGCCATGGACACACGGAAGATGGCAAAGAAGCTAAAGTTCTCCGACGTGGAGATCGAGACCATCATCAGGTGGAAAAAACGAAATGGTTTTATTTGGGAGTTTAAAGAGCGGGATTACAGGTGCCCACAAAAACAAAATATGGACCCAAATTACGAGTACTGTTAATAGTGTGAGGGTTGAGAAGCGCACTCCAGCAGTTTAAATAGCTGTTTGGATGATAAATTACCTATCAAAATGCATTATTTTACAGCACGTTTTGAAACAATTAGCATTTAATTTCGTATCACGGCACATGAATTGGGGTGTACAATAGTGATGATGATGTGATGTGGAGTACCATTCATTCACATTAATAACTGCATGACAATTTGTAAGATGATTCTTCTTATTATTATGATTATTATTAATGACGCTTATTGTTATTTAGAAGAAGAATGTTGTTGTTGTTATTATTATTATTATTATTATTAATTATTATTAAGAAGAAGAATGTGATTTTTATTATTTTGTCAGTCTGAATTATTTTCAGTCCCAGTCCGTGCGGAGCTGCCAGGCCTAACCATGAACCGTCAGGTAAAGCGCACAGGCTCGCAACTGGAGGAATACAAATCAAATGCCTTGGTAAAGTCACACAAATTAAACATTGAAGTCCATGTTGCACAAAAATAAACACTGAAGTTTATAATCGTTGTTTTTTTTTTACAGTGGGTCATAATATAGCATATCTTTGTCCGTGCGTTTTGTGGTGTTAGGAATTGTTTTTCTGCGCATTTTTGCACTAACTCAAAATGTACATGCACCACCTCCTGAGCTGGCGTGGGATTTGAGCGTGCCGTACTCCAACGTCCATATTGATAAATCTCAAAGTCACCATGGGTTTGGGCGTATGCCAGACATACGCTGAAAATTTGGTGTACGCACCTTTGATGAATGAGGGCCAATGTGCCCCCATGCCTCAAATTATTGAATATTTATTTTCTACACCAAGGGATATTAAATATCATCAACCTCTATTCAAAATTATAAAATGTAGAAGTTTTCCCCCGCTAAGGAAGATTCATAGATGGCATACAATTTGAATGTATAATTACTGGACTTTGAAATTTCAGCCAATAAAACATTTTATAAAACAGTGGCACTTAAAATGTTGAACTAAATGTTGTTGCAACCATGTATGAATAAATGAAAATGCATATTTTTCAATGAAAGAAAACTTAGGATTGCTTTTGGTGCTTGAGACTTAACTGGTTATTTTGTGTTTGAATAGCCTAATGAGTTTATGAATACAACAAGTTATGTTATACATGACAAGTTAATATATATATATACAGTCTTGTTCAAAATAATAGCAGTACAATGTGACTAACCAGAATAATCAAGGTTTTTAGTATATTTTTTATTGCTACGTGGCAAACAAGTTACCAGTAGGTTCAGTAGATTGTCAGAAAACAAACAAGACCCAGCATTCATGATATGCACGCTCTTAAGGCTGTGCAATTGGGCAATTAGTTGAAAGGGGTGTGTTCAAAAAAATAGCAGTGTCTACCTTTGACTGTACAAACTCAAAACTATTTTGTACAAACATTTTTTTTTCCTGGGATTTAGCAATCCTGTGAATCACTAAACTAATATTTAGTTGTATGACCACAGTTTTTTAAAACTGCTTGACATCTGTGTGGCATGGAGTCAACCAACTTGTGGCACCTCTCAGCTGTTATTCCACTCCATGATTCTTTAACAACATTCCACAATTCATTCACATTTCTTGGTTTTGCTTCAGAAACAGCATTTTTGATATCACCCCACAAGTTCTCAATTGGATTAAGGTCTGGAGATTGGGCTGGCCACTCCATAACATTAATTTTGTTGGTTTGGAACCAAGACTTTGCCCGTTTACTGGTGTGTTTTGGGTCATTGTCTTGTTGAAACAACCGTTTCAAGGACATGTCCTCTTCAGCATAGGGCAACATGACCTCTTCAAGTATTTTAACATAATATGCAAACTGATCCATGATCCCTGGTATGCGATAAATAGGCCCAACACCATAGTAGGAGAAACATTTCCATATCATGATGCTTGCACCTCCATGCTTCACTGTCTTCACTGTGTACTGTGGCTTGAATTCAGAGTTTGGGGGTCGTCTCACAAACTGCCTGTGGCCCTTGGACCCAAAAAGAACAATTTTACTCTCATCAGTCCACAAAATGTTCCTCCATTTCTCTTTAGGCCAGTTGATGTGTTCTTTGGCAAATTGTAACCTCTTCTGCACATGCCTTTTTTTAAAAAGAGGGACTTTGCGGGGGATTCTTGAAAATAGATTAGCATCACACAGACGTCTTCTAACTGTCACAGTACTTACAGGTAACTCCAGACTGTCTTTGATCATCCTGGAGGTGATCATTGGCTGAGCCTTTGCCATTCTGGTTATTCTTCTATCCATTTTGATGGTTGTCTTCCGTTTTCTTCCACGTCTCTCTGGTTTTGCTCTCCATTTTAAGGCATTGGAGATCATTTTAGCTGAACAGCCTATCATTTTTTGCACCTCTTTATAGGTTTTCCCCTCTCTAATCAACTTTTTAATCAAAGTACGCTGTTCTTCTGAACAATGTCTTGAACGACCCATTTTCCTCAGCTTTCAAATGCATGTTCAACAAGTGTTGGCTTCATCCTTAAATAGGGGCCACCTGATTCACACCTGTTTCTTCACAAAATTGATGACCTTAGTGATTGAATGCCACACTGCTATTTTTTTGAACACACCCCTTTCAACTAATTCAACTAATTGCCCAATTGCACAGCCTTAAGAGCGTGCATATCATGAATGCTGGGTCTCATTTGTTTTCTGAGAATCTACTGAACCTACTGGTAACTTGTTTGCCACGTAGCAATAAAAAAATATACGAAAAACCTTGATTATTCTGGTTAGTCACATTGTACTGCTATTATTTTGAACAAGACTGTATAATATGGGATATAGACACTGAAAATGTACTGTATGTAGTCAGTTTAACATCAAACTACTTTATTGGCATAAATGTTTTACATGTCGTATTGTCAATGCAACAGAAACTGTCCAAAAAAATATAATACACAAAAATAAAGAAGAACAATGTAGGCTACAACATAATGTGAAAATAACACATTTATACCATCTGCCATTATTTTATACAATTAACGATCTATGTACATTATGTTACTAAGGGTGGTTATTTATTTATTTAGTGATATTACTTATTTATGGTCTTAGCGTAATTAGTTTATACGTTTGTAATGCATGGGGCATGTAATTCTTTCAAGTTTCTTAGTGTGTTTGCTGTATTGAATTGGGAATTCAAATTAATAATTTTTGTGAGGCTGAAGATGAATTTCCACCTGCGTGGACAATAAAGAGTTGTAATCTAAACTACACTTAGTTTAAATAAAATACACAGCCATTACAAAGTATACTCTGTAATTCCTTATTATATTGTTTTACCTCAGGTGGCATGGTCAAAACCAAGGATATGTGTACTCCGTTTTGCTGTTTTTTTTTATTACTTTAGCGTTTTTAACATTTTATCAACCTATTATGTCAAGTTTTCTCATGCATTTTAAAGACGTGGGACGTCAAACAAGACATCAAAACACGTGACATCACCGCATAACGCAAATAGTACACGCATGCGCAGTCACCACGTTATGGCGCATGCGTTTTAAAGATATGCGATACGTAATATACGTGACGTATATTCGTGACGTCAGCGCGCTACAGTCTGCAGCGAGGGGTATCTCTTTTTGGGACAGAGGGGAACACAAATCGCATTTCATTTGCTTCCCATAATAAATCAAAGCACGAGAATGACAAATGTAGGAAGAGAACACTGGAAAAGTTGACAGAATGGACGATATTCGTCCTACACTTGTGAACACGTCATACTTCTGACAGCCAAAACGTACATTTGAGAGGGTTGAATCTAAGGCTGACTTTTCATGCATGATCCAGCACTTTTTTAAGGTTCTCGTCATGTTCTTTCATGTCCTGTTCTCCCACTAGGATGTCGTCCAATAATATAATAGCTTGGATATTAGCAATGGATAGCATGTGAATATTTGTTTCATAGCTCTTTGGAACACCTCACTCGCTGTGCTGATTTTAGCGGTGCTGGGGGGAAATGACATGCGTAGAAATCGTTTTCAACATTGATGATTTTTCACCAAGAGCAATTTGCCAGAATACATTTTTCCCAAACAGAAAAGGCAGAAGAATTCGGCAATTGAGATGCGACAAATTCTACAGTAAGCATTGGGTGGTGCGGACGTAGGAGAGCTTTATTAAGGTCTCTTGGGTCGATACATATTATTATCTCTTGTAGGTTGCCACCATTGATGATGTCCATTCAGTGGATTTCAAGATGATCTTAAAAAGGACTGAACATTCAAGAATGAATTTGACTTGTAAAGCTTAAAACGTCATCTGCTGTCACATGGTAAACTTATCAATGGTTGTACATTTTCTTTTTACCATGTAGAATGAGATGTTGTATGCCCCTTTCTGATGAGCGGCAGGTGAAAGTAGAAAAGCCTGCTGTGGGTATCTCCTCACCTCCATAGGCTGAGTTTGGTGTTCTTCGATGTTCCTATCCATTTTTTATTTTTGTCAACAGAGCTTCAGAAATTACATTACATTTAGCCCCTGTGTCTACTTTAAGATCAACTGAATATCCATTGATGTTCACAGTGCAAATTAGCTCAGTTTTTTGTAGAGTTTTCCTTTTTTCACTGTTTGTACAGCAGCCTTTTTAATTGAAAATCCATCCACATAGTAGGATTCAATCGATCTATCTGTGGAAGTTTCTTTTGGTTTGAGCTGGTCAATTGCTTTTCTCTGTCTATTTGACATGTGCTTTGGTGTAGTTTTGCAGCACATTTTGAAATTATTCCATTTTTTTAATTTTTGGCACTGCTGACCATAAGTTAAGCATTTTCCTTTTTTGCTTCATGCTTGCCTCTAAAACATCATTAAACATCAAATCATTAAAACATGATAAAACATCAACCACTCATTTTAGTCTTTGTCCTGTGGTACACACTGTCCACGTTAGTGTTGCTTTTAGGTGCTGCAAGAGTCTGGATTTGACACAATTCTATTGCTTTGGCTAGTGTTAATTCACTGTCTCTCAGTAGAATTTCTCTCATGTCATCAATGGTCATGCTGCACACAAGTCTGTCTCTTATGAGTTAGTCTGTTAGATCACCAAATCTGCACGTCTTTGCTTTGTTCTTTAAATCACTCGCAAATGCTTCTATGGTTTCACCAGGTTTTTGGTTTCTCATATTAAACATTCCATAGTTCCATATTTTTGATGGTTGTCTTCCGTTTTCTTCCACGTCTCTCTGGTTTTGCTCTCCATTTTAAGGCATTGGAGATCATTTTAGCTGAACAGCCTATCATTTTTTGCACCTCTTTATAGGTTTTCCCCTCTCTAATCAACTTTTTAATCAAAGTACGCTGTTCTTCTGAACAATGTCTTGAACGACCCATTTTCCTCAGCTTTCAAATGCATGTTCAACAAGTGTTGGCTTCATCCTTAAATAGGGGCCACCTGATTCACACCTGTTTCTTCACAAAATTGATGACCTTAGTGATTGAATGCCACACTGCTATTTTTTTGAACACACCCCTTTCAACTAATTCAACTAATTGCCCAATTGCACAGCCTTAAGAGCGTGCATATCATGAATGCTGGGTCTCATTTGTTTTCTGAGAATCTACTGAACCTACTGGTAACTTGTTTGCCACGTAGCAATAAAAAAATATACGAAAAACCTTGATTATTCTGGTTAGTCACATTGTACTGCTATTATTTTGAACAAGACTGTATAATATGGGATATAGACACTGAAAATGTACTGTATGTAGTCAGTTTAACATCAAACTACTTTATTGGCATAAATGTTTTACATGTCGTATTGTCAATGCAACAGAAACTGTCCAAAAAAATATAATACACAAAAATAAAGAAGAACAATGTAGGCTACAACATAATGTGAAAATAACACATTTATACCATCTGCCATTATTTTATACAATTAACGATCTATGTACATTATGTTACTAAGGGTGGTTATTTATTTATTTAGTGATATTACTTATTTATGGTCTTAGCGTAATTAGTTTATACGTTTGTAATGCATGGGGCATGTAATTCTTTCAAGTTTCTTAGTGTGTTTGCTGTATTGAATTGGGAATTCAAATTAATAATTTTTGTGAGGCTGAAGATGAATTTCCACCTGCGTGGACAATAAAGAGTTGTAATCTAAACTACACTTAGTTTAAATAAAATACACAGCCATTACAAAGTATACTCTGTAATTCCTTATTATATTGTTTTACCTCAGGTGGCATGGTCAAAACCAAGGATATGTGTACTCCGTTTTGCTGTTTTTTTTTATTACTTTAGCGTTTTTAACATTTTATCAACCTATTATGTCAAGTTTTCTCATGCATTTTAAAGACGTGGGACGTCAAACAAGACATCAAAACACGTGACATCACCGCATAACGCAAATAGTACACGCATGCGCAGTCACCACGTTATGGCGCATGCGTTTTAAAGATATGCGATACGTAATATACGTGACGTATATTCGTGACGTCAGCGCGCTACAGTCTGCAGCGAGGGGTATCTCTTTTTGGGACAGAGGGGAACACAAATCGCATTTCATTTGCTTCCCATAATAAATCAAAGCACGAGAATGACAAATGTAGGAAGAGAACACTGGAAAAGTTGACAGAATGGACGATATTCGTCCTACACTTGTGAACACGTCATACTTCTGACAGCCAAAACGTACATTTGAGAGGGTTGAATCTAAGGCTGACTTTTCATGCATGATCCAGCACTTTTTTAAGGTTCTCGTCATGTTCTTTCATGTCCTGTTCTCCCACTAGGATGTCGTCCAATAATATAATAGCTTGGATATTAGCAATGGATAGCATGTGAATATTTGTTTCATAGCTCTTTGGAACACCTCACTCGCTGTGCTGATTTTAGCGGTGCTGGGGGGAAATGACATGCGTAGAAATCGTTTTCAACATTGATGATTTTTCACCAAGAGCAATTTGCCAGAATACATTTTTCCCAAACAGAAAAGGCAGAAGAATTCGGCAATTGAGATGCGACAAATTCTACAGTAAGCATTGGGTGGTGCGGACGTAGGAGAGCTTTATTAAGGTCTCTTGGGTCGATACATATTATTATCTCTTGTAGGTTGCCACCATTGATGATGTCCATTCAGTGGATTTCAAGATGATCTTAAAAAGGACTGAACATTCAAGAATGAATTTGACTTGTAAAGCTTAAAACGTCATCTGCTGTCACATGGTAAACTTATCAATGGTTGTACATTTTCTTTTTACCATGTAGAATGAGATGTTGTATGCCCCTTTCTGATGAGCGGCAGGTGAAAGTAGAAAAGCCTGCTGTGGGTATCTCCTCACCTCCATAGGCTGAGTTTGGTGTTCTTCGATGTTCCTATCCATTTTTTATTTTTGTCAACAGAGCTTCAGAAATTACATTACATTTAGCCCCTGTGTCTACTTTAAGATCAACTGAATATCCATTGATGTTCACAGTGCAAATTAGCTCAGTTTTTTGTAGAGTTTTCCTTTTTTCACTGTTTGTACAGCAGCCTTTTTAATTGAAAATCCATCCACATAGTAGGATTCAATCGATCTATCTGTGGAAGTTTCTTTTGGTTTGAGCTGGTCAATTGCTTTTCTCTGTCTATTTGACATGTGCTTTGGTGTAGTTTTGCAGCACATTTTGAAATTATTCCATTTTTTTAATTTTTGGCACTGCTGACCATAAGTTAAGCATTTTCCTTTTTTGCTTCATGCTTGCCTCTAAAACATCATTAAACATCAAATCATTAAAACATGATAAAACATCAACCACTCATTTTAGTCTTTGTCCTGTGGTACACACTGTCCACGTTAGTGTTGCTTTTAGGTGCTGCAAGAGTCTGGATTTGACACAATTCTATTGCTTTGGCTAGTGTTAATTCACTGTCTCTCAGTAGAATTTCTCTCATGTCATCAATGGTCATGCTGCACACAAGTCTGTCTCTTATGAGTTAGTCTGTTAGATCACCAAATCTGCACGTCTTTGCTTTGTTCTTTAAATCACTCGCAAATGCTTCTATGGTTTCACCAGGTTTTTGGTTTCTCATATTAAACATTCCATAGTTCCATATGTTTGTGGGTTGTATTACTCCCAGAATTTTCATCTTAAACATTCTGTGTTTTCTCTGGATTAAGGCTCCGCAATCATTATCTTTGCTCTCCTTTTTCCGTTTATTTTAATTCAGTTGTGCGTACACAAACCAATGTTCCCCCTAAGCTGTGTGTCTGTGGCTGCTAGGGCTGTGCAATATATCGAAATTATCTAAATAATTCAAATGTACATAATCGTAGTATGCATATCGTAACAGCATGCAATATCTGAATGATTTAAATAGGCTACATCAACATGTGAAAAGTGTACTTTTAGGTCAACGCATATAGCAGAGAATAGACTGGGCACACTGTTACTGATGTGACTTGCTTGATGTTAAAAAGAGTTAATAAGCACAATAACTTGCAAAAACACGACCGCTCTGAAAGCATGTGATCCCTTCAGTTCTGTTTCGTGTCAGATACACATGACTGTCTTGATGAGTATTCATGTAAACCCAGTCAGTTATGCTTTAAGTGAACGATATCAGTTGGGGACAGAAACCGAATTCGTGTCAATAGGATCCTTGCATTAGGTCTTAAAGTGACAGCCTGCTAATACAGTAAACTTGCTAATACAGTAAACCGGCCGCTGTCAAAAAACAAAAGAAAAAGAGAAAATCACTGTGCTCTATGCTGACTAACTTTTGTAGCTTTATTATGTATTCATATATATTTAATTAATGTGAAGAATACTGTTTTTAGTTCTTATTTTTAATAACAGAGTCTTTGTTGACCTGGATGTTCTTGATGTTAAGTTTTAGGTTGATATAACTATATTACCAAGTCAAGCAAAGAGTTTTTGGTATTTAAATATTTGCATTACATTTTTTGTTTGTTTACAATGATGTTGAAATCATATTGTAGCGGCAGTGGCTCAGTGGTTCATGTTGGTTGTCTACAAACCAGAAGGTTGGTGGTTCAATCCCCGGTTCCACCTGACCAAGTGTCGAAGTGTCCATGAGCAAGACACCTAACCCCAGCTGCTCCCGACGAGCTGGATGGCGCCTTACATGGCTGACATCGCCGTCGGTGTGTGAATGGGTGAATGTGAGGCAAAAATGTAAAGCGCTTTGGATAAAAGCGCTATATAAATGCAGTCCATATTGTAAGATGTGACACATTTTTGCTAAAACACTGCTGGTCACTTTCAGATTTTGTAGCGATGCTTTCTTTTCCCAGAAATAATGTGAAACACATAAATTGTATTATTCTCAGTTTTTAAATATTTTTTTTTTAAATATCCTTTAAATAGATTTTAAGTACTAATAGCAATATCATATAGCATATCGCATTATTTAATGTAAATGTGAGAAAAGTAAGAAAAAAAGAGGGAACACTGTTTGTGACAATTTTAGTCACATTCTGGACCCTGCTATAAGAAATTTAACAACAGAATGAAAGTGAAGCATTTGCCTGTACTCACACTCTCCATGAAACTGGGCTTGAATCCATCTGGTTGGCGTCTCATGTCAAGGTGCTCTCTATGACGCATCATATCTTCCTCACGTCTGCGTCTCTCTTCCTCATGCCTAAGCACATATAACTCAAATTCAGTTAAACTTCACATTCAGATCGACCAACTAATATTGCCAAAACATAAATATTTCAACACGAGTGAAGAACAAAGCTTTGCTTAAAAAAATAAATAGGTTAGCTATTAAATGTTACATCGGAACCATAGAAACATTTGGATTTGTGCCAAATGAGAAAAGATTACCAGCTCATATATTCAAGCCATGTCGGCTTTGTATTGTTTTGCAATCTCACTTGATTTTCCAAGAATTTAACAATATATTACATGAGTTATTATATTATATTGATATAACACTGGACATGGAATCTTGTTTCCTTCTCAAATCTTTGCTCACGTCACACCTATTTTCACAGGGGAGTTTAAACATTTCCTTTAGTTTAATTTTAATTACTATATTTGCATCCTTTACTGTAAAGAAAAAAACATTGTAGGACATATACCTTTTTAACATATTTTAGACCTAATTCATGGATCTTCATAAATACAGGCCCTGGTCATATAATAATATATTCATAATTATATATGTTAATTGATTTTACTGATTCAATTCAAAAAGCAAAACTTTTAATTATATTCATTCATTACACAAAGACTGATATTATTTATTTTAATTTTGATGATTATAACTGACAAATAAGGTAAAATCTCAAATTCAGTATCTCAGAAAATTTGAATATTGTGAAAAGGTTCAATATTGAAGACAGCTGGTGCCACACTCTAAACAGCAAAATAACTCAAAACACCTGCAAAGGCATTTAAACGGTCTCTCAGTCTAGTTCTTTAGGCTACACAATCATAGAGAAGACTGCTGACTTGACAGTTGTCCAAAAGACGACAATTGACACCTTGCACAAGGAGGGCAAGACACACAAGGTTATTGCAAAAGAGACTGGCTGTTCACAGAGCTTTGTGTCCAAGAACATTAATAGAGGCGAAGGGAAGGAAAAGATGTGGTAGAAAAAAAAGTTTTCAAACAATAAGGATAACCGCACCCTGGAGAGGACTGTGAAACAATACCCATTCAAATATGCAGGAGAGATTCACAAAGAGTGAACTGCAGCTGGAGTCAGTGCTTCTTAAGAACCACTACGCACAGACGTATGCAAGACATGGGTTTCAGCTGTCGCATTCCTTGTGTCAAGCCACTCTTGAAGAACAGACAGCATCAGAAGCATCTTGTCTGTGCTAAAGACAAAAAGAACTGCTGAGTGATCCAAAGTTATGTTCTGTGAAGAAAGTTAATTTTGATTTCCTTTGGAAATCAGGGTCCCAGAGTCTGGAGGAAGAGAAGAGAGGCAACCCACATTGCTTGAGGTCCAATGTGAAGTTTCCAGTCAGTGATGGTTTGGAGTGCCATGTCACCTGCTGGTGGTTGTCCACTGTGTTTTCTGAGGTCCAAGGTTAACGCAGCTATGTACATGAAGTTTTAGAGCACTTCATGCTTCCTGCAGCTGACTAACTTTATGGAGATGCAGATTTCATTTTCCAACAGGACTTGGCACCTGCACATAGTGCCAAAGCAACCATTACCTGGTTTAAGGACCATGCTATCCCTGTTCTTAAAGGAGGGGTGAAACACTCAGTTTCAGTCAATCTCATGTTAATCTTGAGTACCTATAGAGTAGTATTGCATCCATCATATCTCTAAAAATCTTTAGTTTTATTATATTTATAAAGAAATATATGCTGTACAGAGTCTTTCCGAATAATAGAGAGTGGCTGGAGGCGTATCGTGTGGGTGGAGCTAAAGAATCACAAGTGCTCACAACTATTGAGTTACGAGCGTCTGAAAGCTGTGGCATCCTCAAACCTGGAAAAGAAACCGTTAGCCTAAATAAACCATGGCTATCAATCAGATTCAACTATACATATATGATGCAGAATCTGATTCGGAGGCTGAAATTGAACAGGAGCAGCAGCAACAGCAGGACGTCTCTATGTGGAATTGTAACTGTATTTGCTTAGCGTCTTGTCAAAATTTGTGTGTGTTTACTCATGGTTTATATATGATATGATATTCTATTGTATGCAACTAAACGTTAGCAGTACGGTTAGTAAGCGGAATGGTTTTGCAATGGAATAGTAGTGCATTTGAATGAAGAAGTGTGCTTTGTGTGAACAAGGTTTAATATGTCTGGGGTGGTTGTACAATAAACAAACAGACACATATAGTGCTCTCTTGCTCTGGTCATGCGCACAGGAATTCCACCCCATTGGACGTCACACAGACCGATATTTAAAAAAAAAAAATCCCGAAACTTGAGAAACCAGAAGGAGTATTTTTGACTGTCAGGGGAAACTGTCAGTTTCAGTCAATCTCATGTCAATCTGCTCGCTTAATAAACAAACTCTAGTTAGTCCAAAATGCAGCAGCTCGAGTTACTTACTAGAACCAGGAAGTATGATCATATTAGTCCAGTTCTGTCAACACTGCACTGGCTCCGTATTAAACATCACATACATTTTAAAATCTTGCTTATTACTTACAAAGCACTAAATGGTTTAGCTCCCCAGTACTTAAGCGAGCTCTTAACACATTATATACTCCATCACGTCTATTGCGGTCTCAAAACTCTGGCCAGTTGATAATACCTAGAATATCTAAATCAACCGCAGGTGGTCAATCCTTTTCCTATTTCGCACCTAAACTCTGGAACAGTCTTCCTAGCATTGTTCGGGAAGCAGACACACTCTGTCAGTTTAAATCTAGACTAAAAACACATCTCTTTACTATGGCATACACATAGAACATTTTTAACTTTCATTATTCAAATCAATTGACTGATTGTTAGGCTGCATTAACTAGGTCAGCCGGAACCGGGAACACTTCCCATAACACCTGATGTACTCGTTACATCATAAAAAGAGCAGCATCTACGCTAATGTTAGTCTCTCTGTTTATCCTGAGGTTTATCCCGGATCCGGGCCGTGTCCAGATCGGATGGTGGACCTGCGCCTGGACATGACCAAAGCATCCTGGATGTCTACTGAGACCGTGTCAATTGGTGTCTCCTCTGAATTTGCCTCACCGGCATGTCATGCTCAAAAAACCTGTCTCCGGCGCAATAATTCCGATCTTTCATGTATTCATACTCTTGTGTAATCGACGCATCATCCTAAATAGACCTGTCTCTTCCGTGATAGTCTGAAATTTTGAATAATCTGATCTAATATGATTTCTGACCTGTAAGGTTGCCAGAATAATAATCATACAAGGTGTGTTAATAGGCCAGAGGAGAACTGGCACCCCGACTGAGTCTGGTTTCTCCAAAGGTTTATTTTTCTCCATCATGCCCTGATGGAGTTTTGGTTCCTTGCCACTGTCGCCTTTGGCTTGGCTTGCTCAGTTGGGGACACTAAAATTATGATCAAAGTTATTGAAATAGTTATACAGATAAAATTTATGAATTAGGTTTTAAGGAATTCTATAAACTATAATACTGGTCTGCCAACATTGTCGCTATATAAAAAATTAAAATAAGCTGATAACATCACTGTTTCTGTTTTCTCCAGGACTGTACAGCTAAATCTAATTTTTTTTTGCAATATTATCCTGTTTGACACTTTGAAGCTGCTTTGACACAATCGTGATTGTAAAAGCTCTATATAAATAAAGTTGATTGATTGATTGATTGATTGATTGAATCTTGAGTACCTATAGAGTAGTATCACATCCTTTATATCTCCGAAAAGTCTTTAGTTGTATTAAATTTATAAAAGAAATATAGGCTGTACCGAGTCTTTCCGGAAAAAAAACGAGCACCTGGAGGCGTATCGCGTGGACGGAGCTAAAGAATGACGAGCGTGCACAAAGCGGTGACGTCCTCAAGCGGAGAAGAAAAAGCTACCGTAAATAAACTATGGCTATCAATCAGATTCAACTATTACATATATTATCCAGAATCAGATAAAGGCTAAAATAAATTGAACAGGAGAAGCAACAACATCAGGATGTCCGTCTCTGTGGTATGTACTGTATTTAGTGACCTGTCAACATTTGTGTGTGTTTACTCGCAGTTTATGAGGACATGATTCGGTTTATGGACTATTGTATGCGACTAAACCTTAGCAGTAGCAAGCAAAACGTTTTTGCACGTCAGACTAGTGTAATATTATACATAGAACAACAATGGAGTAACCGTTAGCGCATTTGAAAGAAGAAGCACGCTTTGTGAGAACACTAGGTTTATGTTTGGGTGGTTATACAATAAACAAACAGACACCTATATTGGTCAGCTAAATTGTAATTAAACACACACCAGAGATTGTATGCTCCAATGATAAATTAACTAACGTTATACACGATCGTGTTGTTTACTGATGTTTACTTACATGATAGCCAACAACATAGATATTTGTATGGAAGTAAAACTGTGCCACTGGATTTTGAATTCTAATTTTTAGCACTGAATTTTTTTACATCGAATTTTTAACACTGAATTTTATTTTGCATCTAAATCAGACTTTGAATTTTAAAAGCCATCGAATTTCTAGCACTGTTTTTTTTGCCTATGACATTTTTTCAATGTTTTAAAAAAATTCAGTGTAAAAAGAAATTCAAAGTCTCAAAAGATTCAGTGTCAAAAAATTCAACGTCTCAAAATATTCAGTGTAAAAAAAAATTAATGTCTCAAAAGATTCAGTGTAAAATAATTCAACGTCTCAAAAAATTCAGTGTAAAAATATTCAGAGTCAACATCCGGGTAACCAAGGAGAAGCAATCGATCCCTGTATCAAATCATCCAACATCCAGCCAATCATTTACGCTCCATTGGTCATGTGATGCTGAAACAGGAAGGCGGGGAACAGGGCCGTTTCTAGCCTTTCTGGCACCCTAGGCGAGATTCATATGTTGCACCCCCCCCCTACCCCCCCCCCCCCCCCTTTTTTTTTTAACTTCAACTTATTAAGTAAATATGACTTCCTTATTTCATGGGCATATTGTACATGCATTAATCGAATAATGTAGCTAGGTTTATTATCTCTGAGATCACAGATGTTGGGGGGTTCGGGGGCATGCTCCCCCGAGAAAAATTTGATTTCTATGATCTACATATGTGTATTTTAAGATGTTCTGAAGGCCAAAAAATTAGATAACAATAGCTTGAAAACCATGTCACTCGGCGCCGCTGCGGATTGAAGAACACAGTGACACAAAGACTAAAAGACGGGACGAAGCAGTAGCCGAAGCCTTGCGCCAGTTTCATGTTTTAAAGGTTAATCACATATTTTTTTAGGGGGGGCTGATGCATAAGTTCATAAAAAAGGGCCTAGTGACGCCCATGGTTATGACAGTATTAGCCTACTTGATCAATTTACACTAAACAGCTATTTCTGATGTAAAAAAAAATGTATTCAAATTAACTGCTATAATGTTCTGCACCTGAAATGAGCATGGCGTGTGGTCCGTCCAGTACTAATATTCAGTGTAATGTTTTGCTCAACATTATGATAGAGGGACCAGCTTAGTAGAGAACAAGTAACCAATAAGTAGGCTATACCTGTATATTTCGCTTTCTTTTTACGATACTGAGCCCCTGATGGCTTTGACCTTTTCATGATGATGAAACTAAAGCACGGTGTAACGAGTAGAAATATAGTGTGGCCCCTTTAAGAGTTGCGCGCGCTCTCTGCAAACGAAGTCTGCATTTTGTGAATGTGCGCACTGAGTCTTGAGCTCCCATGTGTGGGGATTATTTTCTGTTTTCTGTTGCTAACAGTTATTTTGTTTTATTAAGTAATGCTGTGGATGGAAAGGGAGTTTGTGATGAGAGTTCAGCGGGGAATAAAGTGCGATCTGTTTGATGTTAATCGCCTCCGTGTTTGCATCCACTCCAGTTACATTAAGTGAGCTATCCGCATTTTTCACTCGGACACAAGCGTTACAACGCCACGGATGACGACGTTCCCTGCCGCCCTCTACATGATCTCATTTCATTACAGCAGCTCCACTATCACCATGGCGACTTCACTCCAATAATCGCAACTAATCATAATGCCTTGAAATAGAAAAAGTACGAAATATTAATAATAAAATATAAATGAAATAACTAAAAAATCTTGTTGGGGCGGGGGCTCATTGACGCCCCCCAGCTGTTGGCGCCCTAGGCGACCGCCTAGTTTGCCTATGACTAGAAACGGCACTGGCGGGGAAGTTCACTTCAGGTGAGCTCCAGAGCTCAGCAGCATGGCTCAGAACACACACGATGGCGCTTCAGTGAGTTTACTCATGACCAATGGAGCGTAAATGATTGGCTGGATGTTGGATGATTTGATACAGGGATCGATTGCTTCTCCTTGGTTACCCGGATGTTGACTCTGAATATTTTTACACTGAATTTTTTGAGACGTTGAATTATTTTACACTGAATCTTTTGAGACGTTGAATTTTTTTACACTGAATTTTTTGAGACGTTGAATTTCTTTTTACACTGAATTTTTTTAAAACATTGAAAAAATGTCATAGTCAAAAAAAAACAGAGCTAGAAATTCGATGGCTTTTAAAATTCAAAGTCTGATTTAGATGCAAAATAAAATTCAGTGTTAAAAATTCGATGTAACAAAATTCAGTGCTAAAAATTAGAATTCAAAATCCAGTGGCACAGTTTTACTTCCATATATTTGAAGCAGTTTTTCTCACCGCCTGTTTCAAAAGCATGACCGTGAACCTTTATCACTGGGACCGCCCCGACAAAAACACACTTCTTTGGTAACTGTTGATTTCGTTAAGTCCTGTGACAGCAGTGACCGTGGTGATCCACTTTTGTGTCATTTCTGCTTTCAAATCGGGTTCAAATGCAGCACTGCCTTCCCGGAATGCTGTGCTGAAGCGCTGAAGTCGCTTGATGTCACCCATAGGAATAAAGTGGAGCGCGGTGCGTCCGACATGTTGCACGGACGAGTGGATCTGCACCTTGAGAGCAGTGTTTATGGGCGTGCATTTGCTCTCTCGCTCTAGTCACGCACGCGCACCCTTCCGGGAGAAGAGCCGTACGGCCCATACAAGGACATTCCGCTCTGTCGACGTCAAGCGGAAACATACTCGAAAAAAACTCTCCGAAACATGTGAGAAACCGGAAGGAGTATTTTTGACACAGAAATAGTTTTTGAAATAGTCTAACTTAGTTTTTGAAACTTTGTCTACGTTTAGGATAGGAATCCCAGTCTTTAACAGTGTAAAAAGCTCAGTATGCATGAAACAGCATTTCACCCCTTTAAGTAATATTCAAATTTTCTGTGATACTGAACTTGGGATTTTCCTTAGTTGTCAGTTATAATCATCAAAATTAAAAGAAATAAACATTTAAAATATATCAGTCTGTGTGTAATGAAAGAAAATAATATACAAGTTTCACTTTTTGAATGGAATTATTGAAATAAATCAACTTTCTGATCATACTCTAATTATTTGACCAGCACCTGTATATGAGCAAATTCAGAGAAATTTGCATGTAAAATGGACCTTTACGAAGTTAGATCCACCTCTCCTCCAGATTCACAAATGCTTTGTATATCACAGATTCTGTAGTTAAGTGTGTATATTAATGAATTCCAAACATGCGTAAATTGGACGTCCGTGCACAGTCATTCATAATTAGCATAATCTCTGCCCATGTGTTACAACTGCAAATGACCAGGAATGTTGGAGACTCTTCTGGACTTCTTTCTCAGGTTTGGCTTCAGTATTTTGCATAAATGCTAAAGAGACTAATTGGCCATATGACTAGCAATAAATATTCAGTTATCATGTGTCCACCAAAGCATATACCACACTCAAAGAGTGGTGTATTATGTATTATATATATATATATATATATATATATATATATATATATATATATATATATAGTGCTGTGTTTTATATATATGTATATATATATATAAATACATACATTATGTATATGTATGTATGTATATGTATGTATATGTATGTATATGTATGTATATGTATGTATGTATGCATGCATGTATATATATATATATATAT
This sequence comes from Pseudorasbora parva, assembly GCF_024679245.1. Classification (NCBI taxonomy): domain Eukaryota; kingdom Metazoa; phylum Chordata; class Actinopteri; order Cypriniformes; family Gobionidae; genus Pseudorasbora; species Pseudorasbora parva. The sequence goes on from NC_090175.1 coordinate 34,416,853, forward strand.
ATATATATATATATATATATATATATATATATATATATATATACACACACACACACACACACACACACACACACACACACACACACACACACAATGTATGTATTTACATATACAAAACAGCACTTTATCTTTGTGTTCACATCAAAACTTTTTTTTTTTTATATTTATATTCTTTATATGTCAATACATAATTAAAATGTAAGTACTCTGAAAAAGAGAGTATAAAAATCGAGTGACTTATTATTTTCGTTCGAGACCAAACAAGTGATTGGCTTGGGCGACTGTCACTCTCTCTCTCGCTACCATATGCGCAGCACGAAACCTAGGAAGAGCAAAAGCATTTGTTTCACAGGCGGACACGATTTGTCATTACACCGGGTTTTGCAGTCAGCGAAGGCAAACAATGCAAAAAAGGAAGACAGTACAAGAAAAGGCAATGCATAAAAAGTCTTTGGATAAACAAAGAAATCAAACGCGAGTAAATATCGGCGTGACTTTCCAACAATAACGAGAACTGAGGGACCTCAAGGGGCTAAAAAGTGACTCCTTGACGGCTGTATTTCTTCTGGACAAGATGTTGATCTGATTAAATCTCTAGGAGGATTTTGTTAAAGTATGATGTCTGGAAATGGCAAAAACTGCAAATAATTTGCAGAGAAAATTCAAAATATCACACTTCCTGGTTTTTAGATTTTGCTCGCAGGGTCTTTTTTGTAGGTATTGGGCTGTACCAAATTTCATACTCATACATGAAATGTAGCTCGTACGGCGCTTAATTGAAATTTTGTAGTTGGCTTCATTGAGCCTTTTTTCCACGCCTAATTCTGAAACTCACATCAGATGTACATTTTCACCACTTCTGAAACAAGTTTTGAGCATATTTAGGCCTTCAAAAAAGTGATTCATTTGGGTGAATAATAATAATAGGCTGAACAATTACAATAGGGTCATCACATCAGGGCTCTGGCGATGATAATAATAATAATATATTACATTTATATAGCACTATTCTCTGCACTCAAATCACTTTACATGAAGGGAGGAATCCCCTCAACCACCACCAGTGTGCATGGCCTATTGTGCCAGAAAGCCCACCACACACCAGCTTATTAGTGGAGAGGAGTTATAAATCCAATCATTATATAAATATATGGGGATGATTAGGACAGTGTTTCCCAACCTTTTTTTTAATTAAAGCATCCTTTAAAAATTTTCAAAATTTTGTGGCACCCCCTCGCATACGTTACACTAGGGGTGTAATGGTACAGATTGCTCATAGGTCGGTTTGTATCACGGTTTTAGGTTGACGGTTTCAGTACGATTCGGTATTTGCTATGTTCAGGGAATAAAAGACTTATAAAAATAAAGAAAATAAGAACAAATAACTTAAATACAAGCAGCAGCACAAATAAATACTATTGAGCAAAGATACTGATAAAATGAACAATGCTTTTCAGGTTTTTCAGCAAGGTCTAACAGTAATTTAATTTAGGCAGAGAAATTAAATAAATATTCAAATGTAAAATAACAGCATATTTAACTGTTTAAATTAAAGATTAATCCTTATTAAACTTGCAAAATCTAATGAGCAGTGAGTTATGTCTTTATCATTTGTTTGACATTAAAGGACAACATTTTTAAGTTTATCTTGATCGTTGTATCTTTGTGAGTACAGCCTATAGAAAAAAAAAAGATTTTGGTGCAAGTACCATTTGAAGATTGGTGCTTGCAACACAGAGTTATTACAGTTAATGCCCAGAGCTCCCACTCAGCTAAAACGGCAGCTTTGGGAGCATAAACGTAAAGGGTGTCTTTGTGCCTTTTAATAGACACAAAATGCAATTAAAATGTCTGTCCAACACGAACAGGTCCCTTACATGACAACGAGATGCGTTTAGTCACTTAGCCATTGTTTAAATTAATCTAAACAGTGTGTTAGACGGCTAGCTGTTTCTCGCGCTGAAGTCCCGTGGGAACTCCAGTTGGGAAGAGCGTTGTGTGTGTAAAGCACGATTATTTTATCACTGCACATCTTTCCTCAAGCCGTGTTTGCCCAAATGGAAGGATAAATAAAGTTTACATTACCTCCACAGTGGTTGCACCCATGTTCAACCATGGAATGGCATTTTTCTTCAACCGGCCCCACTGTGTTGTGTCTGTTTAAGTCAGTTCGCTGCAAATTTTCACATTCTGTTGCCACAATTCGGAAAGGCAGAAACGCGAACCATTTCTTTTTCACTTGTGAGCCCGATCGGATCATCACTCTAGTGATGCCCAGTTCATGAACAAATTGTTCTTTTTAACCGGTTCTTTTTAGTGAACCGGGCGAACCAGTTCACCAAATCGGACTGAATCGTTCTAAACGGTTCGCGTCTCAAATCAGCAGTGATCCCATAAGTTACTTTAGTTCCTCGCTTTCTGACATGAGTGACAGTCTCTCCAAATAGAAATAAACTAATGTCTTGAATTATGTTGTAACTCCGTTCACTGAACCGTTCACTGAACTGAGACATGTTTTGCTGAGAGAACCGATGAACTCACAAGCCGCTGATACTGAGCTTGCGCGAGTAACTGAACGAGCAGCGGCCCTCAGATCAGCCGCTCAGAATCGAAAACCGTTTCTCTTGGACACATTCAATACTGAGAACCGATGAGCAGAGCTTCTTCATACAAACGATGCTCTTCCCAACTGGACTATTTTTCCAGGCTACAACGGAGTTCCCACGGGATTTCAGAGCGAGACAGCTAGCCGCCTAAAACAGGTGAATTTGAACAATGGTTAAGTGGCTAAACGCATCACGTTGTCATGTAAGGGACCTGTTCATGTTAAACAAACATTTTAATTGCATTTTCTGTTTGTTAAGAGGCACAAAGACACCCTTTACGTTTATGCTCCCAAAGCTGCCGTTTTAGCTGAGTGGGGGCTCTGGGCATTAACTGTAATAACTCTGTGTTGCAAGCACCAATCCGGTTCGTTTTTTTTCTTCTATAGACTGTACTCACACAGATTGATATATATCAAGATAAACTTAAAAATTTGCCGGAGTTGTCCTTTAAACAGACAGCAGTAAAGGCTACTGTCCCTTTAAGACCTAATGCAGGGATATGTGTCATCTTTCTCGACTGTATAAAGTTCACTTAAGGCATATACAGACTATGTCTGCTTGGCTACTCATCAAGATGGACATGTTGACATACTTTTTGTGTAAGTTTGTCCGTTCAAGCACAAGACTTGAAAGATAACTCAATATTTGCACTGAGACGTATCTTCTCACAGCGCGTCCTCATTCGCGTATTCTGGCGAATATACCTGGGTGATGACGGCGAAAATGACTGGTCATACGGCAGTACTCGCATGAACACAGTTTACAAAGAGAGAACGTTTTGCCCGCTTTTCTTTTATTATCGCTGTTGTAATGTATCACTGAGGAGCCAGCACATGTATCTATCGACAGAAACATACATAAGAATTATTTTCAAGTTACAACCCATATTAAAGATGCATCATCGGATGCGAGATGAACCGCGGTGCAAATGCGTACCGGAACCTTTTACACGGCACCCCCGCTCACGTCAGACGGCACCTCGTTTGGGAAACGCTGGATTAGGATGCCATGATGATGACAGAGGACAAAGGGCAAATTTGGCCAGGATGCTAGGGTTGCTCCCTTACTCTTTTTTATGTAGGACATCCTGTGATTTTTAATTACTACAGAGAGTCAGGACCTCAGATTAACGTCTCACCCGAAGGATGGGTTAAAATGTTTAAAGACTTTTAAATCAAAACACAGATCTATTTTGAAATGTGATGCTTTTTATCTGGTGCTGTTATGGCTCTCTTAAATTTTGTGAGTGACTTCTAGCACGATAATTTAGCAGTTGATTTTTCAGGCCATTGTCATGGTTGTCATCTGCTTACATAGGCTTTTGATTACTAAATTTGGTTATGTGAATATGATTTAAAAAAATCGTATTAATAGTATTTTTCTTGTAATCTCCACTGGCTGTTTAACTGCTACTCGTGAAAATTAGCTGTGATAAATACACTCCATAACTTTAATCTATTTAATTCATTAATTTATGGTTATAGCAGCACCAAAATGCATTCTGGTTCAGTGCCATCTGTATATGAATTTACAGATAAAATGTAGGAGTTTTTGGAGGGCTTTTATTTTGTACAGAAAGTCATGTCAGAGGCAGATTCAGTTCTGTCAGTTCTTTTTAATATCACACCCTGCTCTTTCCTTTCTCATTCATCCATATTTATTTATTCATAATTTCAAACAGTCCACCAACTGAAAGCTGCGTGGATTATCATTTGGACATAAATATGACATTTATAGTACGCAAAAAGCAAAAGTACCAAGTGAAATAATTCAAAACATAGGAGAGCACCAGTTTCAATAAAAGGATGTTTTCCAGTCCCTTTTTTCAATCTTTCTTTAAACTATTACCCCAAACAAGCTACAGAGCTCCCTGAATCTGAGTTTAGGAGCTCTATCGCTATCATGACATTTGCAAACAGCTCTAAACACGCACTTCAACTTAGCCGGTACGACTTTAAAATATATTCTAAACTTTTCATTAACTTCAGTACAACAAAGGATTTGTGTTCTGCAGAAAGCTGATCTTTAGTGATGTGTCTAATTTTTTATTGATCATTACCAAAGGGTGTTAACATCTATATCTAGCAGTATTAAGTATTAATACATTTTAATCAATTAATCAATTAAAATTAGGGCTGCACTAAATTGGAAAAAACATACATTGCAATATTTTGTTTTTCTGGCCTCTGTTCATCATGGTCGCTTAATCACCCACATATACTGATTGTATATGACTCCACCAATAAGCTGTTGTGTGGTAGGCGTTCTGGCACACTATGATTGCCGTCGCATCATCCAGGTGGATGCTGCACATTGGTGGTGGTTGATGGATGAGGTGGTAGTTGATGGAGGACTTTTTTTTTTAAAGAGTTTTATTTTTATTTTTCTGCATGGTAAAAAAAAAGAAAAGAAAAAAAAAGAAGTAAAAATGCAGTATTTGTTAACTCACGGGGCGATTTGACACATGCAACCACACGTGTCTACACAAACATATTTGGCACAATGAAACAATGGAAAAGAAGTAGGCCTACATACATGTGGGACCATTACAACAGAAAGGGCGATGAAGTTACTTGCAATTATGCTACGCGGTAATAAAACACAACAGTAGTACAAGCTCCTGACTGGTGGTAAGAAAATAAAAGGCACTTCCCAAGGCTGGCCACTCTAGCGAGGCGTTGGTAAGGACCCTATTGGAATTGCTCAGTCTATTATTATTATTCTCCCAAATTAATTGCATTTTGAGGGCATAAACATGATCAAATTATATTCATATATTTAAAATAATTTTAAAGTTATCTCGCGACCACCGTGGAGGATCAACGAGGCCCCCTGGTTGAGAACCACTGATTTAAATGACAATCGATTATTTGAAAGTGCAAATTGACACCCCTAATTTAAAAAACCCCCACTGGTGATAGGGATTTTGTGTGAAAAAAAAATCATCTTTTTAAATATAATGCCTATTTTGAATATTCACTGATAGTTGCTCTAATGTTATTGGTAGAGCAATTGGCACTGAGCCTCCTCTCAGATAAAAGCATACCTCATCTCAACCTGCTTGCGTTTCTGCAGCTCCTGATTCCTGAGCTCCTCTAAGCGTCGCAGTTCCTCCTGACGTCTCATGAGATCTGTTAGTATAAGACCACAAACATTTACAATGATAAAGTTAAAGTCCTCATGAAATCAAAATGGACACTATTTACTTTGTTAGCACATATTAAAAGTCTTCGGGTGAACAATAAATCTGTGAAAGTTAATGGGATATACTCCACCGCTTTTTAATATTAAACTGTTCACTCGACGCTGATGGCGCAGCGCCGTCCCTCTAGCTCATCGCCTTTGAGCTATACTGGCGCGCGCCCCATCTTCTCCCCAGATTTCTCTGCCTTCACGAAGCGGTAGCATTGCTCCCTTCGTGCGATTTATCTGACCCTGAAACTGGATTTAAAGGCCAACTGAAGTGCTATGAAACGCCCCGCGTTATTCAATGTGTTGACGTAATTTCCGCTGAAACGGCTCCAGCTGTTAGCAGCTCCTCCCCTTTTTTGAAACAGCCAATAGAAGTTTCGTTAATATACAGTTTGACTAGAGCGCAAGAGCGGACCTTTCTGTTTGGTAAACCTGTTTGGTAAAGATGTCATCATAATTTCCTCCATATCACTTTGAAATGCAGAATTCAAATGGGTCGATATGTTTGTTGTCGGTGCCGACTCGCGCATATGATCCGCGCTGTGCTCTCGTGTCTGTAGTCTAAATTTAGACCAGAGCCATTTTCCCATCACATATATAGTGCGCTATGTGCCTTTGACCATGTAGAAATGAGTAAATGTGTGTTAACAACTGACCGATTTCAGCCACAGCTTCAGCAGCGTAGGGGGCGGGCTTTAGATTCTACAGAGCATTTTTATTGGACAGAAGATTTGACAAGAAAGTGAAGTCTGTGATGATGTCACCAAAATCTGAGATTCGTTTTAACGGAAGGGGGAGACTGTACATTTTGAATGCTTATACCGTATTTGTCATAGTTTTGGAACATACCAGCTTATTCATAACTTTAAGGCTAACACAGTCATACTAAAAGCTAAAAAACTTAAAATTGGATTTCAGTGGACCTTTAAGCATCATACTCCTTCACTACTTCAGCGACCACGGATAGCGGAACTTTGTTCTCCTAACTGGTGAAGTATCATGGAGTTTCGTCGCTGCCCCCCACCATACACTCGCTCTACAGGTCCTACTCAAAAAAATTGCATATTGTGATAAAGTTCATCATTTTCCATAATGTAATGATAAAAATTAAACTTTCATATATTTTAGATTCATTGCACACCAACTGAAATATTTCAGGTCTTTTATAGTTTTAATACTGATGATTTTGGCATACAGCTCATGAAAACCCAAAATTCCTATCTCAAAAAAATTAGCATATCATGAAAAGGTTCTCTAAACGAGCTATTAACCTAATCATCTGAATCAACTAATTAACTCTAAACACCTGCAAAAGATTCCTGAGGCTTTTAAAAACTCCCAGCCTGGTTCATTACTCAAAACCGCAATCATGGGTAAGACTGCCGAACTGACTGCTGTCCAGAAGGCCATCATAGAAACCCTCAAGTGAGAGGGTAAGACACAGAAAGAAATTTCTGAACATATAGGCTGTTCCCAGAGTGCTGTATCAAGGCACCTCAGTCGGAAGTCTGTGGGAAGGAAAAAGTGTGGCAAAAAACACTGCACAACGAGAAGAGGTGACCGGACCCTGAGGAAGATTGTGGAGAAGGACCGATTCCAGACCTTGGGGGACCTGCGGAAGCAGTGGACTGAGTCTGGAGTAGAAACATCGAGAGCCACCGTGCACTCGCGTGTGCAGGAAATGGGCTACAGGTGCCGCTTTCCCCAGGTCAAGCCAGTTTTGAACCAGAAACAGCGGCAGAAGCGCCTGACCTGGGCTACAGAGAAGCAGCACTGGACTGTTGCTCAAATTTCATTCGGAAATCAAGGTGCCAGAGTCTGGAGGAAGACTGAGGGGGAAGGAAATGCCAAAATGCCTGAAGTCCAGTGTCAAGTACCCACAGTCAGTTATGGTCTGGGGTGCCATGTCAGCTGCTGGTGTTGGTCCACTGTGTTTTATCAAGGGCAGGGTCAATGCAGCTAGCTATCAGGAGATTTTGGAGCACTTCATGCTTCCATCTGCTGAAAAGCATTATGGAGATAAAGATTTCGTTTTTCAGCAAGACCTGGCACCTGCTCACTGTGCCAAAACCACTGGTAAATGGTTTACTGATGATGGTATTACTGTGCTCAATTGGACTGCCAACTCTCCTGACCTGAACCCCATAGAGAATCTGTGGGATATTGTGAAGAGAAAGTTGAGAGACGCAAGACCCAACACTCTGGATGAGCTTAAGGCCGCTATTGAAGCATCCTGGGCCTCCATAACACCTCAGCAGTGCCACAGGCTGATTGCCTCCATGCCACGCTGCATTGAAGCAGTCATTTCTGCAAAAGGTTTTCCCGACCAAATATTGAGTGCATAACTGAACATAATTATTTAAAGGTTGACTTTTTTTGTATTAAAAACACTTTTCTTTTATTGGTTGGATGAAATATGCAAATTTTTTGAGATTTTGAGGAATTTTGGGTTTTCATGAGCTGTATGCCAATTATGGAAAATAATGAACTTTTATCACAATATGCACATTTTTTGAGAAGGACCTGTATATTGAGCGATGACCCCCATGCACACGAGGTGGTTCAGGGAACTTGAAATGAAAATATTGCGATAATCTCCTTCTTAAAACCCTCCGTTCGAGGCTCTCTCTTTTTGAGAATGAATCTTCCGTTTTTCCCCGCCGCGCGCCCAAGGCGGATCAGGCCTTTCTCAGATCCGCGACCTGGGGTTCGGATGTTGAGTTCGAGGACATCGAGTGCGAGCGGACTTATTTTCCTTCTCTCGCTCCCTCTCCCGAGCGTGTGTGCGTGCAGTGAAGCTTTGCCACATGTATACGCGCACGATTATTTGTCGCCCAGCCCGGAAGCATGCAAGACCGTTTCTTTCGGCCTTGATGAGCCCCACGAATCGCAATCTTCTAAGCTCGATGAGAGATTTCTAAGTGGTGCTGGTGCAATTCATACGGTGAGAAGGAAACTGCCGTTTTTCAGCGATCTGCACAACGAGGTCTCCAGATCCTGGAAACAACCTTTTTTCCGCCCGCCTTACTAATGCAGCAGTGTGGTTATTCCGCCATTCCGGCAGTTGAAGACACACTGGCCTCTCATTTTTCACCTTATTCTGCCTACACTTGGAAATCTCGCCCTCTTCTCCCTTCTAAGCCGTGTAGGACCTCTTCCGCTCTAATCGACAAGTCCTAGGTCGCGGCTGGTCAGGCTGGCTTGGCCTCTCCAGTCAGGAGAAAGAGAGTCGTGCCGGCGCAAGCGTTTCTGACTGCCCCATGGCCGCTCTCCAATTCCAACCCCTTCACACTCGCCGCCCAGTGCGTTTTGAGAGGCGGGTCGGCTCAACCTTTTGCCCCCCCCCTACGCACGATTCAGCTGGGCTACACACTTCAGTTTTGCCGCAACCCCCCTGCTTCAGTGGGGTCCTCCATACTGTAGTAAACAGCACCTCAGAGGCTTCTGTTCTACAGGAGGAGCTGTCATCCCTCCTTCTCAAAGGAGCGATAGTCCCGCCTATGGACGTCTTCTTTTGCGGCATCTTCTTGGTTCCGAAGAAGGATGGCGGTCTGCGGCCCATATTGAGGGAGGTTCAAGATGTTGACGCTGAAGTCTATCATTGCCCAGGTTCGTGCAGGGGATTGGTTTGTGTTGATAGACCTGAAAGATGGATAATTCCATATTCAGGTCATTCAGCGACATAGGAAGCTCCTCAGGTATGCCTGCGGAGGGAAGGTTTTCCAGTACAGGGTGCTCCCCTACTGCCTTGCTCCGGCGCCCAGTACGTTCACGAAGTGTGTGGATGCTGCACTGGCCCTGCTGAGGCTTCAGGGCATCCACATACTCAACTACCTGGACGACTGGCTCTTACTGGCCAGGTCCAGAGAGATGGCGAATGCTCACAGAGACTCTGTGCTTCGTCACGTCCGTTCCCTTGGCCTAAGAGTGAACACCGTCAAGAGTGTGTTCTTACCATCCCAACAGACCACCTTCTTAGGGTGTATTCTGTGTCAATGCAGGCCCATCTGGCTCCTGACCAGATTTCCAGTATCAGGACATGTCTGGCCCGCTTCAAGCTCAACCATCATGTTTCTGTAGGGAAATAACGCAGGCTTTTAGGCCTCATGGCTGCAGCCTCCCAGATCCTTCCTCTGAGGCTGCTTCACGAGACCCTTGCATTGGTGGATGAAACGTGTAGGGATCTGGTCTACAGGATCTCCCTACAGCCTACTGAGGGCATCACAAGGTTGCTTTCAAGCCCTATCAGTGTGGCAAGACCCACATTTTCTCCAGGTGTCGTCATGGTTTTTTTTTCCGTTGCCAGATGGTTACCACGGACGCCTCTCTCACCGGTTGGGGTGCGATGTTCGAAGGCCGTGCTCCAGCATGCGGCATCTGGACGGGGGAGACTCGGGCCTGGCACATGAACTGCCTAGAGCTGAGAGAGGTCTTCCTGAGCCTTCGGTATTTCCTCCCTTTCCTAACAGGGAACCATGTCAATGTCAGGACAGAACCCATGGCGTTGGTATCTCATGTGAATCGCCAAGGGGGCTCACGGTCGCACACCCCGGGCAGGCATGCGCGCCGTTTCCTTCTGTGGGCTCAGGGAGTCCATGTCCCCGGAGTTCTGAACCTCACGGCAGACTTCCTTTTGAGGCAGAAACTCAGGTCAGGGGAATGGATGCTGAATCCTCTCATAGTAGCCCTAAATTTGGGAGTGGTTCGGCAGAGCGGAGGTGGACCTCTTCACTACGAAGGAGTTGTCCCAATGCCCACTTTCGTTCTCTCTAAGCCCTCCTGCGCCGCTGGGAGTGGATGCGTTCGCTCACCCCTGGCAGAGGCTGAGGCTCTATGCGTTCCCGCCCATCAAGCGGATTCCGGCAGTTCTGCACAGAGTGAGAGAGAGTGGGGCCAGTCATCTGCTGGTGGCAGTCTTCTGGACTTCCCCTCCTTGGAAGATTCCAGTCAGAGAAGATCTGCTTTCACAGCTCCAGGGCAGGATCTAGCATCCCCTTCCCGAGATCTGGAAGCTGTGGGTGTGGCCTTTAAGAGGCCGTCAGTCTTAAAGCTACACTGTGTAACTTTTTTAGTTAATTCTAAGCTAAAATCACTTAGTTCTTTTAAAAATATATGTTCTCATTAATGTATATTTACTTCTTTCAAGAAATAAAGTATTCTCGTAAGTTTATAATATACCATTGAAAATACATACAGGTGAGGGTTCGGATGGCGGTCGCTATGTTGCCCCTCCATCTTGAAAGTACATTTGCCAAAGAGGGACATACCCGTAAATTCAAGCTTCGCCTTTCGCGTTTTAACACTCGATGATGGCACTGTGTCGAATGTGAAGAGGGGGATTGCTTGAGCTCTGCTATATGATGATGGAGGATCACTCTTATTCTCGAGGATATTTGCCAGAGTCGCCAAGGAAGCGGAAAAGAGAATTAAGACGGCAACGCAACGGGCAAATCAACAAGACAAAAGTAAATATTGGAGTGGCATTTCCAAGATTGAAAGAACTCATGAGGAGCAACGATTTTAAAAAGGACGCCGACGTTGCCTGCTTTCTTCTCGATAGGTAATATTAATTCAGCCTATGTGTATATTGGAAGTTTTATTGTTGCTTGGCTAATTATATGATGGTGTGCTGTGCATAACACTAGATTAGAACGACATCTAGGCAAGTTTTCCTGGCGTCAATGATAAAAAAGTATTGTTTACCTTAACATAAATCCGTGTTCTATGACGGATAACATGAGATTAATATTTTTATTGTATTATAATTTGTAGGCTATATATGTAGGCACTTTAAATTTTAGTTATTTTTCATTTATTTTACTGTACACAATGTGGTCTAATCTGATAATGCTAGTGTAAATTAGCTGTTTCTAAGCGAGACTTTCACATCTGTCCTGTAATCTGATATAGCCTACAATGTAAACTTTGCCTTACGCTAGTGATGTAGTACAATATACAGAATAACGATAGCACTGATAAAAGTTACTTTACTAATAATAGCTTGCATTCGTCTGGGAACCTGATAGCTGATGTTAGCAATGAAATGGTAAAAAAAATAACGAAAACGTAAAACTATTATTCATTTCACATAGATTAATTTGATCATAGATCATTTGGCAAATTAAATAACTGCAAATTATAATAGTTTTCAAAAGTAACCTCATCACTTGAAGCAACACTCACCGAAGAGGTCGAACTGGAAGCCATGACTAAATCGGCCACCGTAGGAGTTGAAACGAAATCGAAATTGAGAGGAACAGAAACTATTATTCACTGGATGGTCATATACCTTTTCACCACTAGATGGGGGAAAATATCACACAGTGTAGCTTTAAGGGAGACGTGCAGGAGACCATCGCTAATGCCAGAGCCCCCTCTACGAGGAAGCTTTACTGGCAAGTGGAAGGTCTTTCAGGCATGACGCTCAGCCCAAAATAGAAGTCCAGTCGACTGCCCTATTGGTTCAGTTCTGGAATTTCTACAGGAGAAGTTTGCAGCTGGGGTGGCAGCTACTATGCTCAGAGTGTATGTAGCGGCTACCGCCGCTCACAGGGAGTTGGATGAAGCCCTTTTGGGGAAATACTCATTAGTCTCATCTTTTATGAGAGGGGTCAGGCGCCTGAGGCCAGTTCACTCCCCTGGTGTACCCTCTTGGGACTTGTCCATCGACCTGGAGGGATTGACGGGTGCTCCTTTTGAACCATTATTAAGCCCCGGAGCAGGTTCTGTCTCTTAAGGTTGCTCTTTTATTGGCTCTAACTTCCTTGAAGCGAGTGGGAGACTTACAAGACCCTCTCTGTAAGCGAAGCTTGCTTGAACTTTGCTCCCGGCTTGGTTAAGGTTTCGCTGAAACCCAGGCCTGGTTATGTCCCCAAGGTTTTGTCCACATCTTTCCGCTCGCAGGTCACCATCCTCCATTCTTTCCACCGGTATGTTGACCGGTCAGGTGGCTGGAGGAAGTCTAACCAATTGCTGGTGTGTTTCAGAGCCGGCCGCCGTGGGCTTGCCACGTCGAAACAGAGAATTTCACACTGGGTGACAGAGGCTATCTCTTTAACTTACAAGGTACGGAGTTCCTTCACCTCTGGGCATTAGAGCACACTCTACTAGAGGTTTGGCCTCTTCTTAGGCGCTCTCCAAGGGGGCTCTCTTGGAGGACACTTTTGTCGCGGCAGGTTGGTCCTCACCGCACACCTTTGTAAAATTTTATAGTCTAGATCTTGACATTGCTCTGGGTTTGCATGTTCTGTTAGCTTAATCCAGCTGTTCAGGTCTATTTACCATTTACTATGCAGCGTCGACTGAACCTATGAAAGAGAACGTCTCGGGTTACTTACGTAACCTATGTTCTCTGAATAGAGTTTAGTTATTTCCTTAACTAAAATGAGTTGATACATACCTCTCTCGCCTCTCTATTTCCATCAATAGGATTTTGCAGCCGTGACTGTTTACTGCGCCGAGTCGAAGTACTCTCAAAAGTGCTATTCCACCATACATTATAGTTTTCCTTTTTAACCCGCTTAGAAAAGTGCCATGTTTTATTTTATGTCACCATACTTGGTTGTTCAACTATTTGTGTAACTATTTAAATAGGGAAACTGTGGAGGTGTTTGGATGCTTCTAACTTGATCTGTTTGGTACCATAGTGAATGAACTGGGCTTAGTGGGCTAAGCTAAATGCTATCAAAATGTCACTGAGCATCAGAGCGATTAAGTTCATGCAGTGAGGCGAGAGAGGTATGTACCTTTAATACACAGAAAAAATAGTTTGTCACGGTAATCTTTAACCAAAACTTGAGAAGTTACTTTCGGTCTGGAAACGGCGTTCCTTCTCAGATGATGTCAGTTTGAAAATGCTTAACCACTCCCCTCCAACCGCAAGTCTGCTATGAGCGATCGATGGAGTGGAGACGCACTGAAGTCAAACCCTGCCCTCTATTTAATATTCCGTTTTGCTTGGTAATACGTCACAGCACTGAAGAAAACTCAGTTGCTACTTCCGGTTCAATGGGACTTTAAGAACATAAGTACTGTTCTCTGAAGGACAGAAATGAAACGACACACTGGCTGTGGGAGATCATGTCTGCTGTCTTCATTACAGTAACAAAAGTGCCTTTTCAAGCACAAAATGTTATTATATCCAAATATTTAAGCATTTCCCTCACAGCATTGTGGTGGGCAAAATAATTGGCTCCTTCAAAAACTAGTGTGTTGTAGAACAGCATACTACCTTGTCTCATCATCATGAGTTGATGCTCATGCTTGGCAGCTTCCATTTCAGCCTCCAATTTCTCTTTTGCCTCTTGTATGTTCCGTTCCACTTGTTCCCTCTGCTGTTTTTCCATCTCATCCAGAGCCTTCCAGCGAGATGAGTACTCAAACTCAAAGGTGCCTGGCTGTGCAAAGCGTGGCTGATGCTCCCGTTCCCTGTATTGAAGATTCTTGTAGTTAATTTAAAACTACAATGAGGCAAATTATTATTTTTTCTTTAGATATACTTACATGCAAATGGAATACAATTAATCTCAATTTATGAGGACATACTTGTGATATTGTGCTGATTTTTGCAACAGTTTTTCTGGTAGACCATCTTCATCATCAAACTGTTCTGTTGGCTCAAGAATGACTGGACGAGGGGACCTAAAAGACAAAAAAGAAAAGATCCATGTCAAAACTCTTTTATCTCTTATCACTGATAAATACGGATCATACTGTGAAAATGAAAATGTATTACATTGTAAGCAAAAGGGCTCCATCTGCACAGCGGTCCAAGGCTTTTCGGGCAGCAGGTTTATTGGCAAACTCCACAATCCCTTTGCCTGTGGGTCGGCCTCGGTCATCAACCACCACTACTGCCCGCTCAACTGGGCCGAACTGTGAGAAAGCCTGTTCCAGAAGCTCATTGGACACCACTGGTGAGAGGTTTCGTACTGTGAGTGCAGCCCCATGTGTGGCAAAACGAATCCGGATGGGCCTGTTTCCCAGCACAGTGCCGTCCAGCTCAGCCTTAGCAATCTCTGCAAGTGTTCTTGTCTCCTGAATAATCAAAAAAGTGACAATTGAAAATATGGTCAACGAATGTTACAAGAAAACTGTTTACATACACTGTGAGCAAACACAAACATAAATCTCTCTTTGCTTACTTTTTATTTAGATATTTATAAATAGCAACCCCATTTATTGTGCTTTGGTTGAGAGATAGTATTCTCAAA
The DNA here is from genome assembly GCF_024679245.1 of Pseudorasbora parva. Lineage (NCBI taxonomy): Eukaryota > Metazoa > Chordata > Actinopteri > Cypriniformes > Gobionidae > Pseudorasbora > Pseudorasbora parva. The sequence continues at coordinate 34,431,863 of NC_090175.1, forward strand.
ACAATATACATTTTTTAGATATTATAAATGTATTGATAAAAAACAAAAACATAAAAAAACAAGTTTAATTATACCTATGGGTTGTATTTAATACTGATATATCCATTCTACATTATCAAATAATTATGGGGGTTCAGGATTCCTTATGAGGGGGGCTGCAAAAACAGCCAGTTATGAAACTTAGGCCGTGTATCCACTAAAGTGTTTTTTATTCTTTCACACGGCTGGCTGGCGTATCCAATTGTTTTCAATGGAAGCGCCATGTTTTTTTAACAACATGAGCATAACGAGGTGCTGAGCATCTATTTCATGCTCAAGTGCTAAGAGTTTTTGGTCACCAGTCACCAAGAGTTGAAGAATGTTCAACTTTGAGTAAAACGCAGCACTCATCACGGTCACTTTTTACCCAGCCATCCAATCACAGTTGAGGAGGGGTGGGACAAATACAACACTGACCAGGCGCCCCATTCTACTTGTACAAAGTCAACAGATGAAAACAAGCCCAATGGCAGGATTTTTTAAAATTTAAAACAAGAGCCAGAGCGAAATCTTTACACTGTATCAACCCTTTTATAAAGAATCAATATAAAGAAACAAACTATCTGTGAAATGAGATACTGGTAAACACTATTGCAGATATTCCGCATCATAGCAAGCAATGAATCCCAACCGGAAGAAAAAAAAAACATGCTGCCAAAACACTCCCAATCACTCGCAGCCAATAGTTTTCAGCAAAGCTCCTAGTGTTTTCAGGGGGATAAAAGTGATTTGGTGGGCACGCGGTCTTACGCCCGTTTCACACATACTCCGTCTGCAGTGCGTGTGCGGCGCGTGTTGCGTTGCGTGTGCATTGCAGGAGCCCCACACCCTGTAGTCCTTTCACATATGCTGCGTTTGCAGTCCGCAACTGATCCGCTGTTGCACACCACAAACACAGCATTGATTCATAATTTTTTATTTAAAATCCAAAAGCTTTTACTGAACATGCCTCGTCAGAATTCCAATTCTCTTTGTTTACTCTTAAATAGAAGTCAGGTTACGTAGCCTACTACATTTAAACAACATTTTATTAAATTAATTTATTCATATTTATATAGTTTAGATTTAGCTCACACAAGTGGCAAAACATTTAAACACAGGTTATAGCCTAAATCACAAACATTTTAAATTAGAAACTTACAATAGCCTATTCAAAAACAGCCGACTCTCGTCTTTTCTTTCGTTTTTACACCCTTTGAAAAGAAATCCTGCAGGTCAAAAAGAACTTTGCTTTTCACCTCCAAGAAAGTATGAGTGCTATCCGTTATGGCACATTATTTTTTACCTAAATGCCAGGTAAGGTGTCGTTTTGTTGCTTTACTTGAGAAAAAAAGCCATGTGTTGACTTTGAAACAAGAGTATATTTTAAATGATTTGCACCTGTGGTGAAATTACTAGATTTTCGCGTCAGTGCATGCTTATTTTAATGCGAACAATGTTCTGTCACTTTAATGCAGCAACGCAGCGCAGCAAAAAATAGACTCGGTACGAAAACGATCCGTGCACTGCTGCAGACGCAATGCTCCTGGAACGGACTGACGGACAGCATCCGCGTGCAGTGTGAAAGCTGTCATCCGTTAACATGGGTACTGAAAAAAATACGCAACGCACACGCACTGCAGACGGAGAATGTGTGAAACGGGCGTTAGGGCCATATTTACTAAAAGATGACGCCAGCCCAAACACTCCTTTTGCATTCAAAATCAACAGTCAGGATTTATTAAAGACACACAGTGAAAATAGGAGAAAACATAATTCTGCACAAACACAAACATAGAAAGCTACTCATGAAGTGCTGAAAAGGCGTGGGCTATTTGTGCAACTGACCTTATTGCATATGCATTTGTAGGAGTTTCTCGGTCAGATGCAAAATTTATGGTAGGAGAGTATTTTTAAAAAATCATGCAATGTGATTTACCAAGGTTTGTACTTGTCAATTTACTGATATTTGCGGCATTATTTACCACCCAAAAAAGAATAGCCATTTCTTAAAAGGGTGGTTCCGTGGTGTTTTTTAAGGCTTGGTTGTTTTTATGGGACGCAGTATAACATGTCTTAATACTTCTTTTTTTCTTTCTTTTTACGGCGTATTTTTCTCAGATTTTATTCGAAAATAATTTTACCGCTGTCTCCACTGTCCTTTGAAAGGCTTGTTTGCTTCCTGCTTCTATGAAGCCAATCCCTCTGAAAAACACATTGGTCTTAGATTGATTAAATGGCCAAATGTAGTTTCATGTATTTTTATTGGCTGAAGTGCCAAGCACAGGTTGTCTGAAAATGCCATCAGTACTGCCCAAAAAACACCACGGATGTCACATCTGCAGTGTAAATAATGGCATCAATATTGCCATACCAATTTTTGTTATTGTAGAATGAATATAACCAAATATGTTTAGCAGAAAATAAAAAATTATGAGCCGGTTACAAAACCTAACTATGCCTCCACTAGTTTACTGCACTGGCTAAATGAAACACAAACTTGTTTTGCATGACTGTAGCTAAACTAGCATGTGGTCAAACACAACAAACTTTGTACACTAAAACAGAAAAGTCAAAAGTAAATAAATAAATAAACAATGTTCGCGGTTGTGATTACATATAAGTTCGTTGGTGTTTGTAGCCGTTTGTTGGAGAAATATGAAACAATTTAGTTAACTGCCTAGCGTAGCCAAACCGTGTGGTCTTGATGCAACCAAAACACACACAGAAACTAATGTTACACATTTAAAATACGTACAGGTTTAGGCCCATAAACAACAGCTTTTGCCTTTAAAGTGGGAACTGCTTCATCTTTTAGTATGAGCTTTTGAGCAAATCCAATATTGAACTCGTGAAGATTATTGAAGCTATCTTCCATGAAATGTACACAGCTGGCTAAATTTACATTGTAATCAGCAGGAACTGAATTAAACACAAATTTTAACCATTGTTCCTGAAGTCCAGCGTCCCGAGGAAGGCCGAACAAGTCCGAGTCGTGGACTTGGGATGAAAATAACTGTTTCCATGGTATGTCTGCAACGCTCTAGCCTACTGCAACAGCTCTCTCTCTTCCGTAATGACTGCAACATAGCCTTACCCACTTTGTTGCGTGTTCACGTGGCAGTGTTGTTTATGCTCAAGCAGCAACATTACACACTAACTAAAGTTAAAAAAGTGAAATCGCATGCAACCACCCCGTTAATACACATTCTTGTCTGTACTTGTGTTCGCATGGACTTGTGAATCGCCATCAGTACTGCCCAAGTACTGTTCCAATTCAAAGTTCACATCTAGTCAAGTAGTTCAAATGCCTGGATGTGTCCTTGATCTGTCCCATTTTTTAAGGATGCATCGAGAGGAGGGCTTGCAGAATCCCAGAATGCTTCTCGCACCAACAAACAAGCGCTAATAGTGGATGAGAAAACCTAATGTACAAATATTACTATTTTTGTGTCACGAAATGTAGTTAAGACTTTTTCAGGCGAGAATGTACTTGTTTAAAGCTCAAATCTTTGGTTTATTTATAAAGCGAGCGCCTATTTTAACTTTTGATCTGCCGTTTTCGGAGTTGTGAAATCTGTGTGACAGCGGGCACTCAGCGCTCGTTAACCACACCGAGAGTAGCCTTTCCTATATAATTTAAGATATCATTCGTCTTGTGTATCTAATGGGCAATCTTTGGTCATGGGACCAAAGATTTCCCATTGGACCAAAGATTGGTCCTGAGTGAAGTTTAATTGTTTTCATTTGATCATCAAAATGGACATTTAGCAAAAAGAGACTGGGTTGTGGTTTGTCATATTTAATTTTATTAAAGTGAAGATAATCATAAATGCATATTGCGTACACCACATATAATGTTTTATTTTTATGTAGCTAAACCAAAAGAGGCAGGGTTGTGTTTTATATTTGTTTTATGTTATAAATATATGCAGTGAAGACAATTGTACGCCTTGCCTGAACTATATTTGTGTGAATATTAAAGCTGTCATGAACTGGCTTTTTTAATTTTTTTATACTGTTATCTGAGGTCAACTAAAGATGTTCGTGTGTTTTTTATATTCAAAAACATCATAACTAATAAGTAATAGACTATTTTCTACACTGGTTTTGAGGCTCTTTCTCCAAAACGCTGGGTTTTGATGGGCGTGACGCACTGGAGACTTGGAAGTAAACGCCCACGCCTAGGATTGGATAAGATTTGCATATTTAATGAGCTTAAGCTCCCCTGTCAGTTCAGTTCACATGAGAGAGGAGAGATTGAGAGAGAAGTGGCAAGCAGAATGATTCTCTCGATCAAAGGGCTTGTAAACTTCTTTATCAAACAAACACAATGATTTATTTCTCATCGACCCGATTGGTCGAATAGTCTGATTGATTAGACTATTATTTTTATATTACACATAACCCGCAAGATCGGACGATATAAGCGCAAACCGCGTGCACACACACACGGTCGGCATGTGCGCCGTCCTATTGATGTCAACTCGAGAGAGAATAGCAAAACAAGAACGGAATATAATGAGATTCTTCAGCCTGCCAAGCTTTGAGAGCCCTGGCCCATACGAGTCCAGCGTGCTAAATGTATGCTCTGTTAGACATGTACAGTCCCTGACAAAAGTCTTGTCGCTTGTGTACAAATTGACCTAAAGTGCCGCTGAAATATATTTCTAATCAAGATTTTTTTTACAAGAAATGGCTCATTTTAATCCCACCAGCTTTTGTGATAATGTTTCAGTGAAAAACTAAACTTTACCAAGCTGTGAATATTAGAATACTTTTTGAAAGCCACCTTGTGTCACCTTGTCATATGAGCTTCACCTGTGACTAATAATGGCTTAATTAGGTCTTAAGTGTGTATAAAAAGAACCCCTGTACGCTAGACCTGCACATCAACTGCAACTAGACCTCTGCAAACATGCCTAAGATTCACCCAGAGACTAAAGTTTTGATTATCAAGAGGCTGAAGACCAGATCCACTGCTGATGTGGTAGACACCTTCAATGTGTCTCAGCGTCAAGTACAGAGGATAAAAAAAAGATTTGAAGAGACTGGAGACGTTTTTGACAAGCCCAGGTCAGGCAGACCCCGCAAGACAACTGCTCGAGAGGACCGTTTGTTGGCTCGAAAATCCAAGGCCAGCCCATTTTCCACTGCAGCAGAGCTCCACGAGACCTGGTCACCTGAAGTCCCTGTGTCAACCAGAACAGTTTGTCGGATTCTGTCTCGAAATGGCCTCCATGGTCGAATCAGTGCCCAGAAGCCAGGACTAAACAAAAGCCAATTGAAAAACCGTGTGGCATTTGCCACGGCCCACAGCCTGCTAAAAGGATGGACGCTGGAAAAGTAGCAGAAGGTGGATTTTTCAGTTATCTTCTGTTGAATTACACCACAGTCGCTGCAAATATTGCAGGAGACCTACTGGAGCCAGAATGGATCCGAGATTCACCCAGAAAACAGTGAAGTTTGGTGGCGGAAAAATCATGGTCTGGGGTTACATCCAGTATGGGGGTGTGCGAGAGATCTGCAGGGTGGAAGGCAACATCAATAGTCTAAAATATCAAGAAATCTTAGCTACCTCTTATATTCCCAACCATAAAAGAGGCCAAATTCTGCAGCAGGGCGGTGCTCCATCGCATACTTCCATCTCCACATCAAAGTTCCTCAAGGCGAAGAAGATCAAGATGCTCCAGAATTGGCCAGCCCAGTCACCAGACATGAACATCATTGAGCATATGTGGGGTAGGATGAAAGAGGACGCATGGAAGACGAAACCAAAGAATATTGATGAACTCTGGGAGGCATGCAAGACTGCTTTCTTAGCTATTCCTGATGACTTCATCAATAAATTGTATGAATCCTTGCCAAACCGCATGGATGCAGTCCTTCAAGCTCATGGAAGTCATACAAGATATTACATTTGGATCTCACAGCACCACAACTTAATTTGCTGACATATTTTTGTATTTGCTCTAAATTTGTTCAATTTCTGTATAGGCGACAAAACTTTTGTCTTGCCAAAATTTGACCTTTCCGTCTTGATTAAATGATAAATATTTTTTTCTGTGAACATTATTTATTTCAGTGCATTAAACATCATTTGGGAGGGTTTTAGCTTTTCATATGAGCTATTTCTAACACCAATTAATTAATTAAAAGTCCGGTTAATATCAGGTATTTCTAGAAAATAGATAAGCGACAAGACTTTTGTCAGGGACTGTACACATAAGCAAAACGATCTATAACAATGCAATACTATTACATATAAAAACACATTTTACTTCCATAAGTGTGATCCAAATCCAGCATCGACCGGAGATGTGTTTACAAATGATTCCACAGTGAAATGAAGTGAATACTACGGTCTTCCCCACGCAAGCATCATACATTCCTAATATTATGATCCGAAGGAAGCTTATGCAGCGTCTGTGTTCTTCCACAATGTCTTGCTTGCTATCTTCTTTCACATGTTTATTGCTGCTGGCTTGTGATTGACTGAACAGCTCAATAAGTCGGTGGGCGGGGCTACTGGATTAGACATTCTGTAGAGGTGTGTTTCGTCACGCAGTGACGTAAGTATGAAGCACAGGACAGTTTGCTGAGCCTGGTGCCTATAAAAGCTTTTCTTTGATTAACCAGGAAGTTTTTAGCTCTGAAACTTAGAGGATATTCTTATATTACCATCAGGGCTGTGATTTTTCTAAAAAATTTGAACGGATATCAAATATCAAGCAATATATTCGAATATCTATGAAAAAAACAAAAAAACAACACCGCCGTAACAGAGATTCAATCACAAATGCATTAACAGTCTGACAGTCATAAACAGAACTCAGGCCACAGCCTGTATGGGGAAAAAAAATGGTTAACTTAATGTTTGAAACAGCAGGTTATCAACTTAATCGATATGAAGTGGCACTATGCAATCGTCACAGCTTTCAGTTTGTCTAACGTTACCGCATCAGATGTCGACGACGTCCTCTCCAGCAGCTGGTATGTGTTTACGGATGCCATAGCAACTCTCAACGGCCAACAGGACTTATACGGTTTTATAAAGCTATTTATTTGTTTTAAAGTGTAATAATCATCTCAGAAAAAATTAATTCTAATGTCAGGCGCAGTTGAAGTAGTTGAATGTGTGCTTATATGCGTAGGTTTAGGGACAGTGTCATTATGCCAACATTATCTTCATAACTTCTTACAAAAGAAAAAGTTTATCCCTCAGAAAAAGGTACTTTCCTCTCTTGTCAACTTGCTTGGTGCATGTGAGCACGGAAGAGTGCGCGCTGTGTACGTCATATAATGACGCACACTCAAAAGTAATTCAGTCAGGTCGTTTACATGGTAAAATGTTTCATTTGATCGATTCATGAAAAGGTTTATCCCATCCCATCCATCTCAAAACGATTACAATTTCATTCAGTTTGGGCATTTTTATATATACATCTTATTTTTATTTCTCCTTAGGCTTAGACCTTTCTAATGTATTTTAGTCATAGGCTGTCTGCATATTAGGTAACCCAGCAGTTTTTTTTTGTAAAATAAGTTTTCTGTAAAATATTACACAAATAATACTAATAATTAGTATTATTATTATATTGTTATATTTATTCGGACATACTATTTTTTATTTGTAATTATGAAAATGTTATTGTAATGGTAATATTTCTTATTTTTTTTAAATATTTTTAGCAGTAGTAATAATCATAATTATTATTAGTCACATCAATATAAAAACACAAAATGTTATATACACACACTTTTCATTTGTAAAAAATATTAATAACAATAATCGCATTTTAAATCGCAATCGCAATTTTACCCAGAATAATCGCAATTATATATTTTCCCCAAATCGTGCAGCCCTAGTCTTGAAGTATGTTGTAACTCCAACCGTTTACTGAACTGAGTCATATTTTGCTGAGAAATCTGAGGAACTCACGAGCAGCTGATACAGAGCTTGCGCGAGTAACTGAACGAGCAGCAGTCCTTGGATCAGCAGTACATAATCGAAAACCGTTTCTCTCGGACACGTTCAATACTGAGAACCGACAAGCCGATGAGCAGAGCCTCTTTATACACACAATGCTTTTCCCAACTGGACTATTTTACTGGCTACAACGGAGTTCCCACGGGACTTCAGCACGAGACACAGCTAGCCCCCTAAAACAGGTGAATTTAAACAATGCCTAAGTGGCTAAACGCATCTCGTTGTCATGTAAGGGACCTGTTCATGTTGAACTGACATTTTAAATGCATTTTGTGTCTGTTAAGAGGCACAAAGACACCCTTAAAGTTTATGCCCCCAAAGCTGCCGTTTTAGCTGAGTGGGGGCTCTGGGCATTAACTGTAATAAATCCGTGTTGCAAGCACCAATCCGGTTCGTTTTTTTTCTTCTATAGACTGTACTTACAAAGATATAACGATCAAGATAAACTTAAAAATTTGCCGGAGTTGTCCTTTAAAATAAAACAGACGTTAATTTGCGCTGCTCCTGGTAGATTGCGTTGGTCATTATGGAAATTATACAGCTGCATCTGTTCTTTAATTTGCGCATCGTCAGATCATCATGCGGTGAACATTCCACTTTCATCTGCACTTTTTTGGAATTGTTTTCTAACGCTATTTTGCCCTGTTTGGTAAATCTGGCCCCAAAATTTTAATTACCAGTGAAAATTCCCATTTCAAATCCACAGCTAAAACTACAAGCCTAACTATCTAAATTTAAAACAATTAAAAGTTTTCAGGTAGAGACATTGGATAAGTAGTCAATGTAAAACAACACTGGATAATCTTCACTGCATAAATTAAACAGCCTTATTAAAGTTTCAAAAGTTATTTATTTAGTCAAGAGTAGTTTTTTTTCCTTTTCTTCATTTGAATGACATTAAAGGGTTAGTTCACCCAAAAATGAAAATTATGTCAATAATGACTCACTCTAATAACGTTTCACAGCCGTAAGACCTCCGTTCATCTTCGGAACATTTAGTCCGAGAGCTTTTCTGTTCCTTTATGAAAGTGAATGCACACTATACTGTCCATGTCCAGAAAGGTATTAAAAACATCAAAGTAGTCCATATGTGACATCGGTTAGTTAATTAGAATCTCTTGAAGCATCGAAAATACATTTTGGTCCAAAAATCACAAAAAGTTTATTTAGCATTGTCTTCTCTTCCTGATCCTGATTCGGATTGTGTGTCAAACTGCTGAAATTACATCACATTGGTGATCCGAATCATGAATCAATTTGCTGCTTCATAACCGTTTACAATCTTTATTTGAGGATTGAAAACAAACAAGGAAGAGCAGATAATGCTGAATACAGTCGTAGTTTTTGTTATTTTTGGACCAAAATGTGATGCTTCAAGAAATTCTAATTAACCAACTGATGTCAAATAGAGGAACTGCACGCCCATACACTCCCGCCGCGCTCCACTTTATTCCTATCTGTGACATCAAGCGACTTCAACGTTTCAGCACAGCAAGTCACTGCTGTCATGACTTCACTAAATCATACCAAAGAAGTGTGTTTTTGACGGAGCAGTCCCAGCGATAAAGGTTTGGTCCTGCTTTGGAAGCAGCCGGTGAGTAAAACTGCTTCAAATGTCTATGCTGTTGTCGCGTGAGTAAACATCAGTAAACGACACGATCGCGTGCTTCGTCATTCAAATGCGCTAACGGACTCCATTGTTTGTATAACGTTACAGTAGTCTGACGTGAAAAACCGTTTTGCTTGCTACTGCTAAGGTTTAGTCACATACAATAGTCCATAAACCGAATCATGTCATCATAAACTGCGAGTAAACACACACAAATGTTGACAGGCCACTAAATACAGTACATACCACAGAGACGGACGTCCTGCTGCTGCTGTTTCTCCTGTTCAATTTATTTCAGCCTTCGAATGATTATGCATCATATATCTATTAGCTGAGCTCGATAGCGATGGGCTTCTCCTTTCATTGCTTTGCGCGCTCGTCATTCTTTAGCTCCGCCCACACAATACGCCTCCAGGTGCTCGTTTTTTTCCGGAAAGACTCGGTACAGCCCGTATTTCTTTTATAAATATAATAAAACTAAAGACTTTTCGGAGATATGAAGGATGCAATACTACTCTATAGGTACTCAAGATTGACATGAGATTGACTGAAACTGAGCCTTTCACCCCCCCTTTAATGACCTTTCTTGACATGGACAGCATAGTGTACATACAAGGGCTGGGATAAACGATTATTTTTTAAACGATTAATCTAGCGATTATTTTTTCGATGCATCGATTAATCGAACTATTATTTTTTCCTGTACGATTCGATTATCGATTCTCTCCCCAATAATTGCCTAATAGCAATTTATACATGTTGATTTAATTTTCTGAAGGAAATACTAATTCCTTAACATTGCAATATGTTTATTGCTCTAACAAAATTTCAAAGTAAAAGAATATACAGGAGCAATGCATTCAATAAAACCTTGAAAACAAAGTACACGCACGCACGCACGCACGCAGACACACAAGGGTTGTGCCGATGGACGATATCATCGTCCATCGTGATGGCTGACATACATCACGAAGGAGAAACACTATCGTGATGCCAAGCCCCGCCCCGGTGCGAGTCTTGCGAGAGTATGTGAGTGGATTGGAACGGCGACAATTTCCCCTTCATGTTCTATAAATTTTATCTACGGATCAATACAGATGTCTGCTCATTCAAAATCATATAATAAAATAACTATATTGTAACTACAGTACTGATAACTGTAAGCAAACACTACAAGATGTTTTTGAATGCATTAGAGAGAACGATTACGTGTGTGAATAAGTGCTACCTGTTTCAAATGTGCTTTCAGGCGATCATATTCAGTATTTAGAAGGTTAAAAAAAAATCCCTTAAACTTTAACATCCCGCTCATGCCCATGGCGTGATCATCTGTATCATTACAAAGCCTTTGCTTGTTGTTTACCGTGTGAGTTCTGAACACTGCACTATGCTTATTTAAATCTTTTCGTTTCTACACATATTAGGCTAAATATTTCTCATGTCTGTGGACAAGCCTGCTGAGTTTCAGTTTATTTGAGACACGCTTCAATTCATGATGAAAGCGATCGCTTCCGCGACCGTCTACTTATTTGCTTTTTATTAATTAAATACATGCAATTGGCCAAAGAAACCTTTATTAAAATTAAGAGAAAATTTGTACAAAACGAAAGAAAGGCTTTTTACAAAACAAAACTTAATATTAAAATAAATACAGGGAGTTCAGAATTATTAGGCAAGTTGTATTTTTGAGGATTAATTTTATTATTGAACAACAACCATGTTCTCAATGAACACAAAAAACTCATTAATATCAAAGATGAATATTTTTGGAAGTTTTAGTTTTAGCTATTTTAGGGGGCTAGCTGTGTGTGCAGGTGACTATTACTGTGCATAATTATTAGGCAACTTAACAAAAAACAAATTTATACCCATTTCAATTATTTATTTTTCTTGCCCTTTAAATATTTCTTGCCAGCCACGCTGTGGAGTACTTGGACGCGTGTGATGGAGCATTGTCCTGCATGAAAATCATGTTTTTCTTGAAGGATGCAGACTTCTTCCTGTACCACTGCTTAAAGAAGGTGTCTTCCAGAAACTGGCATTAGGACTGAGAGTTGAGCTTGACTCCATCTTCAACCCGAAAAGGCCCCACAAGCTCATCTTTGATAATACCAGCCCAAACCAGTACTCCACCTCAACCTTGCTGGCGTCTGAGTCGGACTGGCGCTCTCTGCTGTACCAATCCAGCCACGGGCCCATCCATCTGGCCCATCAAGACTCACTCATTTCATCAGTCCATAAAACCTTAGAAAAATCAGTCTTGAGATATTTCTTGGCCCAGTCTTGACGTTTCAGCTTGTGTGTCTTGTTCAGTGGTGGTCGACTTTCTGCCTTTCTTACCTTGGCCATGTCTCTGAGTATTGCACACCTTGTGCTTTTGGGCACTCCAGTGATGTTGCAGCTCTGAAATATGGCCAAACTGGTGGCAAGTGGCATCTTGGCAGCTGCACGCTTGACTTTTCTCAGTTCACGGGCAGTTATTTTGCGCCTTGGTTTTTCCACACGCTTCTTGCGACCCTGTTGACTATTTTGAATGAAACGCTTGATTGTTCGATGATCACGCTTCAGAAGCTTGGCTATTTTAAGACTGCTGCATCCCTCTGCAATATATCTCATTATTTTTGACTTTTCTGAGCCTGTCAAGTCCTTCTTTTGAGCCATTTTGCCAAAGGAAAGGAAGTTGCCTAATAATTATGCACACCTGATATAGGGTGTTGATGTCATTAGACCACACCCCTTCTCATTACAGAGATGCACATCACCTAATATGCTTAATTGGTAGTAGGCTTTCCAGCCTATACAGCTTGGAGTAAGACAACATGCATAACGAGGATGATGTGGTCAAAATACTCATTTGCCTAATAATTCTGCACTCCCTGTATAACCACCAAAATCATTTCTGACCCACTCGCATCTTTGCACTTATATCAAAATCAGATGAAATTCAAAAAATAATATTATAATATTTAAACATAAATATGAAAGAAAAAAAACATTGTATAATGGCTACAACAAGTATAGTAAGCTACAGATTTATGTCATGTCTGAGCTGGATTTAAACAAACAATTTTACCGGCGGGTTCATGAGCGCGTAGTCGCGTACCTGCAGATTATTGAGCTGATCACACTGGCGCTCCGCTCATTAGTCATTACAGGCTCGTTCACAGTTAATGTGCCGGGCAGGGCCGGTCTCTCGGGGTCTGCAGGGTCGGGCTTGATTTTTTTGAAATGTAGTTATTAGGCCCTATGTGCCGGCCTGAATTGTATTCGTGATGGAGCAGTAGTGGAGCGCTCTCGGAGCGAGTAAAAACCACAACGCTCCGACTTTTAAAAAATAAGATCCTCACTCCATCTCCATTCAAAATCTCGCCGCTCCGCTTCCACTCCACTCCGCTCACATAGCTACTCCACACCACCTGGCAGTGTGAATGGACCAAATCTAGCGACCCGGGAACAAATGCCGGGTCGCATTATCCGTGTATTTGCCGGAATCACAGTGTGAAAGGGGCTCGAGTGAGGCACACGATGCGTTATTTTATAGTACTCTATACAGTGATGAAGTCTATATCAATCAGCAAAAATTATATTTTTGTAATATTTTATAATAAATATTTTTAGCAGTAATAATAATCATAATAATTATTATTAGTCACATTAATATATAAACACAAAATGTTATATACACACACTTTTCATTTGTAAAAAAAAAATAACAACAATAATCGCATTTTAAATCGCAATCGCAATTTTACCCAGAATAATCGCAATTATATATTTTCACCAAATCGTGCAGCCCTAATTCCAGTACAAAAAAAGTAACATTTAATTTTTTTATTTTAGTGGTATAAATTTGATTCAATATAAAAATTCATTCAAAATAGAAAAAAAGGCCAATGAGCCAATAAGTGTTCCTCTTCCGCCATCTACTGGCATAGTGTTTTATTTTTATTTTCAATGTTGTCGTCCTAATGTTATTTTGATACTCGAAGCATAAACAACAGGTGAATATAAAGGAATGATGCTAGAATATATATAATTTACCCAAGAAAGGAGTTTTAAATGGTGGTTAAAAAAAACGACAACCAATTTATTCAACTCTTTACATTCAGGCGCTAGATACGTTATTCCTTAAATAAACGCATTTGACAGAAAGATCTAAGAGAATCTAAAAACTGTTAAAATGACAGATAGCATTTGGATATAATAGTTTTATTATAGTGCTCATGTCATCTAACTGCAGTTAGAGTCTGGCGATCTATTATATAACAATATATACATCAACTCTAATGTGCTTCATAAAATACATTTTCTGTCAATATTTCTGAGAGGCCAATAATGCCATAAAATCTCAAAATATGCATTAATTTAATCAATTTTCCAGTGAGTGCACTTGAGAAAGCCTACACTGAAATGAATGGTGTTTAATGCTGGAATTATTGGTCGCTCCGTGACACATGCTTTGCATTCCTCGGTTCCTATGGAAGTGTATGAAGTGTCCTAACCACTGATCTATATAGTTATATAGATTTATATTCTTAGATTTCATGTGACGTCACACAGTGGCGCGGCCGCCATTTGTAGGACTGAATTGCAACATGCGTCTATCTGCTGTGCTGTGGGCTGTGACAACAGCAAATAAAATAAAACATGGATTAACGTTTTACAATAACCAAAATAAACCTGAGCGTTGTCAGAAATACTTTGCTCTTTTTCTGCTAACTTTTAACAATCATTTATAATAATAAAGTACTAAAATGAGACCACAAAGACATCATCGGCAATATTCACGGCAAAGAATATTTCGTTATGTAGGCTACTGACAGGTGCAATATTTAAAAACCGACAACTATGTTTTATGTACATTGCAATTAGTAATAATTTGCATTAATGTTAACCTAGAGATTTTCAAAAATCAAAATGTAATTTATTATTCGTTTTATTATGTATCATGTCAAAATTACATACAACTTCTATTTTGCCAAATCAAATACAAATGAACAGATCAGCCAAGTGAGAACAGAATTAAGTTTCACTTTTGTTCTGTGATTAACATACAATAGACATGCCACAGCTTACATTCGGTAGTCGTTATACGACTGTGTTTACTATTATATTTTTGGCATACCTTTATGATTATTTTACTCATTCAAGTGCAAGCCAGGTTTCCTGTGTTTCCGCTATTGATGAAGCGCCATATGCCGCGCAGTAAACAGTAAATCTAATCACCATAGGCAAAACGTTTTTTCTTCAAGAATGAAAGAAGTGGCATCGATGTGTTGCTGTAAATCTGCAACAACAAAAAAGCAAAAACTAGGCTACTAAACCTTCCATAAACACAGACTTTACTCCAACCTACGGTGAAGTCATTAACAACGTTTTAACACAAATTTTGTTGATTAATCATGTTTGTTAATGTTATTCTCTAAGGCTAATATTCAAAGGTTATAGTAGGCTGCATGAAAAATGTGCCGTGCTACCGCACGTCAATAGGCCTACATGCTGCTTTCAATAGGATGTGAGTGAAATGGAAATAGCGATCTAAATTTTGGGGTGGCACCCAGGGCTCCACCACTGGGTGTCAGCAGTTCGTTTGGCAGTAAATAAGGATCTAATCCTAAAGACAAGTATCTATTTTCTTTAAGTATCTAAATACCGTTGCTATTGACGTTTCGTCAGTGGTGAGATGTGCTATTTTGGAAATTGTCCATGGGGCAGACAAATTTATTTTGAAATCTTTCCGATCATAGATATAGCCTACATAATAATGTAATAATGTAATTATTAAGTACATCTCAATCAGATGGGTCTGTCTGCGGTCTGCGAGACAGGGGCGTAACCGGCTACGCTACCCAAAGGTCCTAAAGATGGCGGCCGCAGCAAAAAAGTCACGTGACTGAACCCCATAAATAGATACATAGATTTATATAGATCAGTGGTCGTAACTGTTTTTCAGTGGCACAGGCCAAAACGTGATTGGTTTGAGTGAGAACGTGCTACGATTGGTCAGCACGATATGGCAGTTATCTAATTGTCTTAAGTAGACGGTTAAGGTTGATTAACCTTAATGCTCTTGACTGGCTAACTTTTGCAACTTTGTAAGGACTAACTTTTTTGTTGTTGTAATGACTAGCTTTTGCAACTTTTGTAAGGATTACTCTAATTTATTCAGGGAAGACCAATAGCCTATTAATTTACATTTCATTTGATTCTTTATTTAATGTATTAAAGTATATACATTTATATAACAATCACCTATAAGGGAGAATTTTCCCCATTTTCAGAAATAATCAATTCCCTGAATGAATGTCTGTAAAATTTCCTATAAATAATTCTATATGATAAAAAGAAGGATTAAAATAGATTGTATCGGGGATCGGATCTGCAGATATGCTTCCTGTGATCGGCTCCAAAAATCCTGATCGGAGCACCCTTAATTGAATTACTACATTAGTTACATTATATTAAATTTGTATCTCTAGAAATGACATTAGAATTGGAAAATATTGGTTAAAAAAAAAACATACATTTAACACAAACTGACCAGCAAATGCAACTTTTGGACACCATCTTATTTTCCCAGTTCAATTGTCACTGAATGGAAAGCACAGGATTGTGACCTTAAAGGCAGCGAAGGATACATGTATGCTGCTTTCAAAAATGAATCAGATGAAGGTATCTCAGGAGACAGGAAGTGGTGCAAACATTAGAGGGCTTAATGCCTCAAATGTGTCCTCCAAAGTCAGCATTTTCCAGGTTTCGGATGCACCCTAAGTGTCAGTCTTAGAGATGTGCCACAAACAGAATTTTGGATGATGGCGTGGACCAATCACTGAACAGATTTCCTGATTTAAGAACATTCTTAGATAAGATTCACACTGAATTGTAAAATTCCTAAGAGGAGTTTACATTCAACACACATTTGACAAACACATTGTAAATAGATAAAAACGTTTTCCACCATGTCTTAATTACAACATGTGTGCTGTTAACTGACCTGCCAAGATTTTATGATATAATCAGCCACCATGGATTCTAAAAGAAAACCGAACTGGCTTGAAGAAGAAGCGCTGACAAAGACGATGCCTGATCTGTCCAAACGATAAACGTTTGATAACTGCTCGTCGACAAACATTTTAAAAACATTTTCCCTCTTCTGAAAGATTTTCGCGCACGCCTGTCCCTTCAGTGCCATCACAAGCCCCTGCTGGCAACTCCTCCTAACCACTTGAGAAACCCATTGGGCTGTCTTAAATAACTGGGTAAGTAAAAGAGATTATTAGATTTAAGACATTTTATAACTTGCTTTTATACTTCAGTTTAAAAGTAGGAGTATGTCATGAATTATCAGCTTGGCACTTTGGGAAGCTTGATAAATACGGGCCCAGAAAAAAAGCTTTTTCACCCATAACGTTATGATTTGTAGAGCAGAGTCTCACCAGTCGTATGAAGCCGAATCCTCGATCTCTGTTGATGAAAACCTCATTTGCCTCGCCATATTTGGAGAAAAGCTTCTTGAAATCGTCCTCCGTCATATCTGATGGGAGATTACCAACAAAGAGTCTGCACCGCTGAGTAAATGTTTTCTCCCCAGGTCTCCTGAAGTTCTTGAGGTCTAGAGCCATCTCCTGGGGCGCAGTGTTTGCAGGACTAGAGTCCCGCGGTGATGGAGCAGCTGCCTCCATCTTTTCGCTGGGATCTGGTGGAGATTCCGCGCTGCGCTTCACATTCTGCGGGTGCGGGGATGTAGCATTGTTTTGAATATTCACCTGTTTTAGGTTACGGTTTGCCATTGCGCTGCAGCCTTAACTATGACTAATACAACACTGACTCGCTTTTTAGTTTCTTTCTTTATATTCGAAATATACACTTTGGATTACGGTCTATTTATTACTATTAGGATAACATCCACTCAACTGAACTTAAAAGAACACGATTCCAACGCCGCATCTTCTTCTTTTGATTTTATTGGCGGTTGACAAACAACGAAACGGTGTAGTATCGCCCCCGACTGGCATGGAGTGTGGATCGAAATGACTTTCCTCCTTTTTTCATATAACCTCCCACAAAGTAGTTGCTTTAAGATACTGAAAAAATAAAAGTATAACATTCATTTCCAAAAAATTTTTTTTTTATATCTCCTAGTATAAACTGCATTTTTAATTTAGCTATAGTTTGTATTTGAAATTGTCACGGATTTCAAACACATCAGCTGTGTCCCAAATGATGCACTGATGAACTATTTAGTCTACTCAACCGTGTAGTGTATGAACTTTACTCTTTTTTTAAATTAGTCCAAGAGCTTTCTGTCTCTCTATTGAAAATGTCACATATCATATGGACTACTTTGATAATGTTTTTATTACCTTTCTGATCTTTCTGGACATGGGACAATATACAGTATATTTTCAATGGAGAGACAGAAAGCTCTTGGACTAAATATAAAACATCTTGAATTGTTTTCCACACTTTTTTTTTCTGTTCATTTAGTGCCTCATCCTGGTATTTAAAGTGCACTTGTGCTTTTTTTGTTGTTGTTGTTGTTGGAATTTTCAGTGTGAACACACTACGTCATAGAGTAGTGCATAAGTATGTGAATGGACCTCCATGATAGGGACGTACCATAGACAGTGGGGGTGCTTCTCAATATCCCTCCTCGTTTCCTTGCTCCTCCGTCCCCCATCCTATGACCGGAAACCGATGGAGCTCAGCAATATTGTATGACATCTCTATTCTCTAATTTCACCACGAGGAGGCGAGGATCAAAGGAGGCTTCCTAAGAAGTCATGAGCGAGGATACACAGGTGTATACTTTGCAGAAGTGTTTTATATACTAAACGTGACACAAGCATTCATTATCCTCCCCCTTCACATCGTGCAACAGTTTATTTGTTATTATTGTTATTATTATGTTTACTCCTCCTAGAAATGTCACCTTATCGTGGTGGAGGGTTTGAGTAACTGAATGATCCTAGGAGCTATGTTGTCCAGGGCTATATGCCCCTGGTAGGCCTGGTTGCCAGCTGAACTTAGCCCCGCCCACAAAATGTTTAGGTCGGGCAGTTCGGTCTGGCCTTGATCCATAGAGGAGTAATTATCTCCGAACAGGAACTGTTCGGACCATTGAAATCACCAGGACGGGCTTTAGACGATGATGGACAGATGATAAACAGTAACGTAATCATGCACGTCATCAAAGGGGCTTGGATTATATTTGTTTGAATCCTAAACGGAGAGCTTGTTTGTATATGCATTCATCTTCACAATTTCTCTCAAAAATGATGATCATGTTGGGTAAGTACTCTGTGTATTATTAGATTATTATTTTTTTTTAAAACACCAGTAAAGATTGTGTATTCCAGCGCACGTGCAGACAGGGTTGCCAAGTTTTTACAACAAAACCTGCCAACTACTAGCACTAAACAATAGCTTCCCGGGGGGTTCTCCGGGGAAAAAAGGGTGTTTGGGGGGTAAAATGTGTTATTTTGGCAAGGTTGCCTGCTAAAATTCGCACTCATGGGTCTATATGAAACGTCGTACCGAAACGTCACACGGCATGGCACAGCCGGTGCGCCACCCTGGAGTCAGGCCCGGGGTTGGGGCTCGTATGCGAGTGCCTGGTGGTCGGGCCTTTCCCCGTGGGTCGGGCTCAGCCTGAATGAGCACTCCCTTAGAGATAGGGTAAGAAGCTCGGTCAATTGGGAGGGACTCAAAGTACAGGGGCTCAACATCAAGAGGAGCCATCTAAAGTGTCTCGGGCATCTATTTCGGATGCCTCCTGGACGCCTTCCCAGGGAGGTGTTCTGGGAACGTCCCTCCGGGAGGAGGCCCCGGGGAGGGATTGTGTCTCCCGGCTGGCCTGGGAATGCCTCGGGGTTCCCCTGGAGGAAGTGGCTAGGGAGAGGGAAGTCTGGGCATCTCTGCTTAGACTGTTGCCCCTGCGGCCCGGATAAGCGGAAGAAGATGGATGGATGGATGGATTATTATGTTTACATGTAAAAGACACAAATGGTTGTCAAAATAACAACACCTAACAGTTTCAGAATTATATCAAAGCACAAGAAAATGAAAGGAACAAATAGAGAAACAAATAGAAACTAATACTATGCAACCAATAAAAAGCAGTTATTACCTTGAATTCAGTGTTAATAATAACGGGTAATATTAATTAAAATATGGACAAATGTGGTAATTTGTGGAGGCTGAGGCTTACAATATAAATCTCTAATGTTCAAGAATCCAGACTAAATCCAGCAGTGCAGAATCATCATTAATTGACGCCACTTTGATGTGACGTTTTAGGGAGTGAGGATATATAATTTCACTTGATTCAATTCCTCCGTCCTCGTGTCTTTTCCTTGAGTTCTTCGCTCGCATCCTGAAGGGGTGGAGCTAGGCGCAAGGAAAGGAAGTGGAAATGAGGATGCACAAATAAGAATTTATTTGCACTGTGCTTCTCAATGCACTGTGCTTCTCAATATCCCTCCTCGTTTCCTCCGACCTCCATCCTATGACCCAGAAACCGATGGAGCTCGGCCATCTTGTAGGACCGCTCAATTCTCTAATTGCACTGCGAGGAGGCTCGAGGAATGAGGAGGCTTCCTGAGTTGTAAGTGAGGATACACTTACTGCTTCCCAATTCTTATTTGTGCATCCTCGTTTCCTTTCCTAGCTTCCTTTCCTCACACTTTAGCCCCACCCCTTCAGGATGCGAGGGAAGGACGTGAGGAAAAGATGTGAGGACGGAGGAATTGAATCAAGTGAAATGATATATCCTCGCTCCCTTTAACGTCACTTCAAAGCGTCGTCAATTAATGCACCGCTGGATTTAGTCAGGATTCTTGAACATCAGAGATAACTATTTATATTGTAAGCTTCAACCTCCACAAAATACCACATTTGTCCATATTTTAATGAATATTACCAGTTATTATTAACAATGAATTCCAGTTATTAACTGCTTTTTATCCGTTGTATAGTATTAGTTTCTATTAGTTTTTTTCATTTTCTTGTGCTTTGATATAATTCTGCAACTGTCAGTTGTTGTTATTTGACAAACATTTGTGTCTTGTACATGTAAACATAATAATAATAATGAATAAACTGTGGCACGATGTGAAGGGGAAGGAGAATGAATGCTTGTTGATGTGCCCTTTGTGGGTCTTTAATGCAGAGACTCTCCTGGTGTTTGCAGTTTAAATATAATGATGCATTTAAAAGTTAATGGCCAAACGTGTCATTACAAAAGTTCATAATGCTGCTGCAGGTGAAATATAATGTGAACAACACTGAATAAATATATTTTTGTCAGGTTGAATACTGATAGTTGATCACTCAAACCCCTTTATCTAAACCTCTCTGCTTAACCGTCGGACTTGCACATCCATCATGTTTGTAGTTTTTGAACGCTTTTTATCCACATTTGTAGTTCTAGTCGAATCCTCGTCCAACTCGCAATGGCTTGTGGCTAACATCAGCCGTTAGAGTGTGCATCGATCCGCACTTCGAATTCTGACCAGAAATAGTAAACCATCCGGGTATTTTTGGAATACTTTTTTCAACAAACTACGATTTGAGACATGCTAATTCTATTTTCGAGTACTATTTAGTATGAATAGTATGCAAATTGGGACACAGGGCCAGTGTGTATCCTTTGCGGAAGTGTTTTATTGAGTAAACGTCATGCACGCATTAATTCTTCTCCCCCTTCACATCGTGCCACAGTTTATTCATTAGGCTTGTTTTAGGTGAGCAAAATCTGCACAGAACCGATAACCGCGATCACTACAAGATGCATGCTGGTTAGAAATGTGTCCAAGTATGGTTGATTTGCTCTGATGTCATGCTGACGTGTGTCAAAAATCTTTCACGATGGCAAGGTGAATTTACGGAGGATAATGCAGCAGTTGCTCTCTAACGACTGTGCTGACCAAAAGCACGATAGGAAACGACTTACTGACAACACAGCTTATACTTATTGATTTTAACAACCTTGATGTATGGTTCTTTTTTTACATGTTTGATTTTAAAACTCTGTGACTGAATTGGGCTTTAAAAGGTTGGATTCGGGCGCCAGGGGTAAAAACCACCACAATTATTTCATTAACTACATCATTAGAAACACCAAATATAACCTTATGAATTATACTATACGAATCAAATAAAACCAGAAACCTCAAGAAAGTGGATTCAAAAAAGTTTTCTATTCAAATTTCAATTTCAGTCATATTTTCAGTACATCATATTCAACTCAAAAGAAAGAAAAAAAATTATAAATAAACTATTCAAACCCAAGAACATTTACCTTTTAGTTACCTAACAATAAATCAAATAAATCAGATAATTACATGCAATACAATAAATTGTATGCAGTAACAAAGAAATTAATCAAAATACAGTCACATAAGAAGAAAATGGGCATGAAAAAAAATCAGAAATCATCTGGATCCAAAGTTCAAAAAAAAAAAAAAAAAAAAAAAAATCATTTTTATCATGTGACCCATTGCTACTGGGCCTGAAACCATTATATAACACAATATTTATAAAATAAATTTGGGAACTCGAGCACCAAAATAAACACCAAATGAAAACCCCCCACCCTAGCTAAAAAAACATACTAAAGTTACATATAATACCCTGAATTAGCATCTATACAACCGGATTAGAAAAAGCTCTCTCTCTCTCAACGCTCCATTTACACTCAAAACACTCTCCAAACAGACTCGCCAACGCTTTACGAAATTCATTGAGGGAAACGTACAATTGCTCAAAATATGAATTGTAAGCATTAGAACAGGAAAACAACTGCAGCACTATATGTAACATCAACACTTCAATGCAACGCGGCCTACAACAACAATACTCACAACAATATAATATAACCCGCATCTGACAACAACGGCTAGAGAGCGCGAGAGAGAGACAGCGAGAGACGCATCACACTTCCTTAAATAACTTCCTACCTGGTTTCCGGTATATATGCTAAACAGCACCACCCACAGCACAAAATAGGAAAATACCAATCATTGACGACTGTCACACACATCCCCCGTGGAGAAAGATCCCCTAATATACTGCAACATTATGAATATATGCTCATCAACAGGGAAATATCAATCCATGACACCCTGCAGCAACAACAGCATAAAACACTAGTTCCTACATTCAACATTTAGATTTCAGTAATTTATAAATCATTTAGCCTTACAATACGGAGTACTAATCAATCCAGGACATCATTTCATCAATATTAAAACCCTAGAAAATCCTCATCATCTGACTCCTCAGTAAAAAAAATTGAAACTTTCTCCCGTTCCTTACGATCAAACTGCAGCAGCGGGAAAGGCAAATTTCAAATTGCATACATGAACTGTTCGCAAGTCCTCTCCATTATCCTCACCCACAACCCGATAATTTACTGGACTTAATTTTTCTACAATTCGATAAGGCCCAATACATTTTGCTGCAAATTTGGCAGTAAATTGTTGAGAGGCCTTGGAAAGGGGATGTGCTTTCATCCAAACCCTATCCTTCCTGGAGTAAGTCACATTCCTACGACCGGCATCATAT
Source organism: Pseudorasbora parva (assembly GCF_024679245.1). NCBI lineage: Eukaryota > Metazoa > Chordata > Actinopteri > Cypriniformes > Gobionidae > Pseudorasbora > Pseudorasbora parva. The sequence goes on from NC_090175.1 coordinate 34,455,046, forward strand.
AAACATTTCTGTTTCTCCTTAGCTCGAGACAAGTTGCTTTTTTACCATCTCCTGCTAATCTTTAAGAACCCTGAGACTGGTCTGGTGTGGTTCTAGAACACGTTCAAAAGGTCCTTTCAACCTTATTTGCAAGACTAATTCTGCTGGGGAGTATCCAGTACTCTCCTGAACAGCAGAATTAATACTGCATACCTCAACTCAAATAATGATCCCAATGATTATGTTCACCAAACATGTAAGATGCTATCATCCCCTTAACGGTCAGATTTACCCGTTCTGTGAAGTTGGTTTGGGGATGGTATGCTGTTGTCAATTTTTGCACCACTCCCCTAGCCTAGAAATCTAGACGCACCCTAGCGGCAGCAAATTTAATCTGCCCACAAGTGTCATCTAGGAACTCTCAATACCCTTCTGAGCTGTATTCCTCACAATCTGGACGGGCCAATCACGTCGTGTATAGAGTCGGTGGGCGGGGCCATAATGACGACGGCCGAGTTGCGTTTGCGTGCTTCTAGTAAACACAGAAACTGGCGAATGGCGGCGGTCTTTCGAATCAGCTTTGACCGCGACTCTGGAAGACTTGGAAGCTTTTCTCTGAGAAAAGAACAAAGAACGGCACTGAAGTCATTCTTAAAAAGGGAAGATTTGTTCGGAGTTTAGCTGACCGGATACGGTGAATGTTTAATCTATCAACAAGCTCTGTTTCACCTTCATTGCTCTGCTTGGTGTAGCGCTATCCTAACGCGTCCAGAGGGAGTTTGAAAGACAACCGTTTATCCCGCTGTAGCAAAGTTCGTTAATAGGAGGAAGGAAGAGGACACGGGGGGTCGGCTAGACGGTTGATGCACTTTTATTTTGTAACTCAATAACGTCAAACACACTCCACAGTGTGGCTTCTCTCAGACTCAAACAATAGCGATCACTTCCGGGTCTGCACTTCCGGCTTCCGGTAACTCAGTCTCTGTTTGTGTTGGGCATCAACCGTCCTGACTCGCTCTCTCCCTGGTCTCTGGTTCCGCTGGTGTTTTATCCCATCTCCGCGCTCATTACTGGAACAAGAGACAGGTGTTATTAATCTGCGTCCAACCCACTCACTTACCGCTCGTCCCGCGGCCCTCTCTCCCGCTGCAGACCTCGCTGAACCACGCCCCCCTTGCCACATACCCCCACCGCCCGACTCAGGCCGGGGAGCCGTCCGGCCTGCAGCCCCCCCCCCCCCATTTCTGGAGAGGAAATCGGCCACAGCCATCTGAGCACCCGGCCTGTGGACCACCTTGAACTTAAACGGCTGCAGAGCTAGATACCAACGGGTGATCCGCGCGTTGGTATCCTTCATGCGGTGGAGCCATTGGAGAGGAGCGTGGTCCGAACAGAGAGTGAACTCCCGCCCCAGGAGGTAATAGCGGAGGGTGAGAACGGCCCATCTGATGGCCAAACACTCCTTCTCTATGGTGCTGTACTTAGCTTCCCTCTTAGAGAGCTTACGGCTAATGTACAGCACCGGCCGCTCTCCCCCCTCCACCTCCTGGGCCAGGACTGCGCCCAGCCCCCTGTCCGACGCGTCAGTCTGCAACAAGAAAGGGAGAGAAAAGTCAGGGGAGTGTAAAAGCGGCCCGCCACATAGAGCAGCCTTCACTTGGGTAAAAGCCTGTTGACACGGCTCCGTCCACTGGACCGTATCTGGTAGCCCCTTTCTAGTAAGATCAGTCAAAGGGCTGGTGAGGTCCGAATAATTTGGTATAAACCGTCTATAATATCCCGCCAGCCCCAAAAACTGTCTTACCTCCTTTTTGGTCTTGGGCCTCGGACAGGTTGCAATTGCGGCAGTCTTATCAATTTGGGGACGCACCTGCCCATGACCCAAGTGGAAGCCCAGATACCTTACTTCCACCCGCCCAATCGCACACTTCTTTGGGTTGGCCATGAGCCCCGCTCCCCTCAGCGACCTCAGGACCGCCCTCACATGCTGCATATGCCGCTGCCAATCGTGACTATAAATCACTATGTCATCCAGGTACGCAGCAGCATATGCAGCATGGGGGCGCAAAATCCTATCCATGAGTCGCTGGAAGGTTGCGGGCGCCCCGAACAAGCCGAAAGGAAGCGTGACAAATTGGTGTAATCCAAACGGCGTGGTGAAAGCTGTTTTTTCTTTGGACAATGGAGACAAGGGGATCTGCCAATAGCCCTTTGTTAAGTCCAGTGTCGAATAAAATCGAGCCGTGCCTAACCGATCAAGCAACTCGTCAACCCGCGGCATTGGATACGCGTCGAATTTCGACACAGCGTTCACCTTGCGGTAGTCCACACAGAACCTGACCGAGCCGTCTGTTTTGGGGACCAAAACTATCGGGCTCGCCCAGTCACTGTTGGACTCCTCGATTACTCCCATGTCGAGCATTGCGCCTAATTCTTCCTGAACTACTTTTTTCTTGTGTTCAGGCAAGCGATACGGCCGGCTGCGAATATGGTCTCGATATGGTGCTGAATCAAGTCGGTACGTCCCGGTAGGGGCGAGAACACGTCAGCGAACTCCGCCTGCAATTTTGATAAATCAGTGAGTTGTAACGGTGAGAGGTGATCTCCCCCAGGGGCCAGCGCGACTGATTGCGCTTTAATGCTCGCCTCTGGCCCGAGATCATCCTCTCCCCCGATCACCGTTGCCAACAACACTGATTCCACCTCATTCCATTTTTTTAGCAGGTTGAGGTGGTATATTTGACGTGCCCCGTTCCTATCGGATCGTATCACTTCATAATCGAGCTCTCCTATCTGTCGTGCGACCTCAAACGGCCCCTGCCACTTTGACATTAATTTTGAGCTCGACGTAGGGAGTAGAACGAGCACTTTCTCTCCCGGTGTGAATTTGCGCAGTTTTGTACCCCTGTTATATGACCGGCTCTGGCGGTCCTGGGCTTGCAACAAATTCTCCCTAGATAGCCGCCCCAAGGTGTGGAGTTTTGTTCGCAAGTCCATGACGTACTGAATTTCGTTTTTGGCCAAAGAAGGTCCCTCCTCCCAAGTTTCTCGTAGGACGTCCAACACCCCCCGTGGCTGTCGTCCGTAGAGAAGCTCGAAGGGGGAAAACCCCGTGGAGGCTTGTGGAACCTCCCGCACGGCAAATAAGAGGGGTTCTAACCACCGATCCCAATTTTTGGCGTCTTCCTGTACGAACTTACGGATCATGGATTTAAGAGTGCGATTAAATCGTTCGACCAAGCCGTCCGTTTGTGGGTGATAGACGCTTGTTCGAATGGATTTAATGCCCAATAATCCGTAGAGTTCGCTCATCGTGCGTGACATAAACGCCGTGCCTTGATCAGTGAGGATTTCTTTCGGAATCCCCACTCGGGAGATCAGACGAAACAGTGCGTCCGCAACACTCTTCGCGGAGATGTTGCGGAGAGCCACTGCCTCCGGATATCGTGTTGCGTAGTCCACGATGACTAACGCAAAACGATGTCCGCGTGCGGATCGCTCTAATGGCCCGATGAGGTCCATCGCAATTCTCTCGAAGGGGACCTGCATTAATGGAAGGGGGCGCAATGGCGCTTTTGGGGCGGCCAGTGGATTCACCCACTGACATTCAGGGCAAGACGCGCACCACCTGCGCACATTGTCATGAATGCCTGGCCAAAAAAATCGGGTCATTAAGCGATTCAGCGTGGCCGCCTGCCCCAGGTGGCCCGCCATCGGGTTCGAGTGAGCCGCCTGGAAAAGCATTTCCCGGCGGCTCTTTGGTACTAATAACTGGGTTGTATCCACTTTTGTCTGAGTGTCTTGGGTCACTCGATACAACCGATCCTTAATTATGGCAAAATAAGGATGCGTGACGGGCAATGCGGGTTGGAGAGACTGACCGTCGATAGAGCGGACCTGCTGAAATGCATGTTTTAGTGTCTCATCTTGAGACTGCTCCAGAGGGAAGTCATCGCGGTCCGAGAGAATCAGTCTCTCGACCCCGCTCGGTTCCTCTGAAGCTGTTCCCAAGGGTCCCGTATCAGTCTCGCCAACCTGCACTCGCACCGCCCCGTTCCTAGCCTTGTTTTCCCAAGCGGCATCCGCGCATAACGACCCCAATAATGCCGAAAAGGCGGGCCAATTCGTCCCCAGAATTAGCGGATGCCGGAGGTGGGGACTAACCGCCACCTCAACACTATGCTTTTCCCCCCTAAACTGTATCGTGACTGGGACAACCGGATATTCCACCACATCCCCGTGCACACACCGCACCTTAACCATGCGGCTTGTATCCAATGCCCCAGGCTGCATCAGGCTTTGATGGATCGAGGTTTGGTTACATCCTGAATCCACCAAGGCCTGATATGTACCCCCCTTGATACTTACAGGAATTTGGTACTCTCCTGCTTGATCGGGGGTGGTCCGCTGGACGTCCGGGATCCGGATCATTGTCCCGATGTCCATCCTCGGACATCGGTCCACAAAATGATCCGGATCACCGCACCGCCAGCAGGCCAGCCCAGGCTTACCCGCCACCCCTGCGGCGGGGAGTGGGTTGGAAAATGAGCGCGGGGAGGGCGCGGAACCAGAGCCATTAGCACCCCCCATCCCCAGCAGCCCCGCCCCCCTGGGCGGAGCCCGCGAACTCCCGAGCGGTCCAGGGCCCATCCCACCCCGGCCTCTGGGGGGAATCCGAGGAGGGCCCGGAGGACGGGACCTAGGGAGAGGGATAGGAGGAGAGGGAGACACAGAGGGGGGAGAGAGAGAGCGAGAGGTTAAAAGGGGTGCGCCGACCCCCGGGCACGCCACCAGGTGGTCCTCCGCCAGGTGGATGGCCGTCTCCAGCGACGTGGGCCGGTGGCACTGGACCCACTCGGCAGTTTTCCTTGGGAGCCGAGCGATGAACTGCTCCAGTACCACCAGATCGACGATGTGGTCCACGTCGCTTCTGCCGGCCAGGAGCCATCTGCGGCATGAGTCCCGGAGCTGTTGGGCCATCGCGAAGGGTCGGCCGGCCTCCCCCCACTCCAGGGAGCGGAATCTCTGTCGGTGTTGCTCCGGGGAGCGGCCGACCCGCTGGAGGATTGCCTTCTTTAGGTCCTCGTACTCCAGGAGGTTCGCCACCGGTAGCTGTTGTGCAGCCGCCTGGGCCTCTCCTGTCAGTAGTGGTATCAGGCGCACCGGCCACTGTGCCCGGGGCCACCCGCAGGCTTCCGCGGCCTTTTGGAAGAGGTCAATAAATGCCTCCGGGTCATCCTGTGGCCCCATTTTGTGCAGGGGCACGTGGACCGGTGCGCTGGCGAGCCCGGCGGCTTCGGTGCGAACCTCCCGGTCGATCCAGCTCCGGAACTTCTCGCGGTCCTCTTGCTGGCCTCGGACAATGGCCTCGAAGCGGCGCTCCTGGTCTGCCCGAAGGTCCAGCATGGTTTGATGTTGGTCCTGATGGAGGCCCGCGAGGGATGTGATAATGTCCGCAAATGGCGTGGCGGAGGGCGTCTGCATGGCGGCGGCGCTGTCCTACTTCCTCCCGGGTTTCGGCACCAGTGTAGCAAAGTTCGTTAATAGGAGGAAGGAAGAGGACACGGGGGGTCGGCTAGACGGTTGATGCACTTTTATTTTGTAACTCAATAACGTCAAACACACTCCACAGTGTGGCTTCTCTCAGACTCAAACAATAGCGATCACTTCCGGGTCGGCACTTCCGGCTTCCGGTAACTCAGTCTCTGTTTGTGTTGGGCATCAACCGTCCTGACTCGCTCTCTCCCTGGTCTCTGGTTCCGCTGGTGTTTTATCCCATCTCCGCGCTCATTACTGGAACAAGAGACAGGTGTTATTAATCTGCGTCCAACCCACTCACTTACCGCTCGTCCCGCGGCCCTCTCTCCCGCTGCAGACCTCGCTGAACCACGCCCCCCTTGCCACACCCGCCCCTCGGATTGAGCCCTGTCTATGGTGAGTTTCCAGACCAAACATCTTGATGTGGGTCTGGCTTGTCAGGCTACCACTCCCCACCTGCTACACAGCTCCTGCTAAATTTCAGAAGTAAATTGAGGACCTCTGTCCGACAACAAAAAATTTGGAACACCTCACTGCGTCAATATTTCCTTCCTCAGCATCTGTGCAATTGTCACAGCAGTAGCTTTTCAAAGCGGAAACAACTGCACCCAATGGCGATAATAATCTACTACCACCATTAACTGGGTGTTACCTTGTGTACTACGAGGCAATGACCCATAAGATCCATGCCGAGCAATTCCCATGGTTCATGTGCTTCAGTCTGCTGTAACAGGCCCGCTGGTTTACGACACTCAGGCTTATACTGTTGACAACTGACACAATTTTTAACAAACTCTGAAACATCTTTCCACATATTTGGCCAAAAGGCAACATGCATTAACCTTTTTTGTGTCTTATAACGGCCAAAATGCTCACTTAATGGGTTGGAATGATATGCTTCCAGCATAGTCTGGCGAAGGATCTGTGGGACATACACTTGGAATTAGGTTGCCTTGGAAGGATGAATCACCTTCCAGTAAACCTTGTCCTCTAGAATAACAAATCCAGAACCAGAATCATCAGGACTCTGCATGTTATCAATTACACTCTGATATACTCTTCGGACCTCTACATCTTGCTGCTGTGCTGTCCAGATATCCTCATCAGAGAGAGGAGACTGCAGGACCAGACTATCTGGGGTTTGCTTGGTATAAGCCGCGATTATTGGGGTAGAGTCAGGGCTACTAGTACGGGACAAACCATCAGGAGAACTGTTAAGCTTTCCTTTGTGGTATTAAAGAGTAAATTTAAACTCTTGTCATTTCAAAGCCCAACGAATCAGACTAGAGTTTGCCTTGGTAGTATTAAACACCCAAAGGAAAGATGCATGATCAGTCACAACGCAACTCTCTCTCTGTGGTAGAATAATTCCTTCCTGCACTAGTAAGTGTACGGCTTGCATTTGCTAGTACTTATTCAGTCGTACCAAACGTAGACGGTCATTGACCAAGAATGGCACCCAAACCTGTTGAACTAGTATCTGTATAAACTATAGATGTGCAAGCATGGTTAAGGTGTCCCAGTGTTGGTGAAGAAGAAAGGTGTATTTTCAAATTCTCAAAAGCAGCCTGACCATCAGTTTACCACTGGAAACAGACTCCTTTTTGTTTCAAGGCATTTAAGGGTTCGGCAATAGCTGAAAAATTAGCAACATATGATCCACTTATACTCAAGAACCGCTGAAGTTCTTTTAGATTTCTTGATACAGGGACGTTCTGGATTGCCTCTGTTTCAGCAGGATCTGCTTTAACCTTTTCGCTGGTCACCAAGTGGCTTAACAGAAATTACATTTCAGAGTTAATCGTGCCTTTTGCAAACACCTCAAACCTTTTGGAGATCTTGTATATGCTGACTGAAATTTGATGAATAAATGACTATGTCATCTAGATAAACCAAACAACACTGTCCTAAACATTCAGCCAACACCCTATTCATGAGCTTTTGAAATGTGGCTGGGGCATTCTTTAAACCAAAAGGTAAAACCTTGAATTCATAGCAATACTGTCTGGGTCCATTGCCACTTGCCAGTACCCACTGTTAAGATCAAGAGTACTAAACACACTGGCTCCAGCAAGTGACTCCAAGATTTCACCCACAGTAGGGAGAGGGAATGCATCACTTTCACTCACAGCATTTAATCGTCGATAATAGACACAAAATCGCTGACCTCCATCTTTTTTAGGCATCAGCACAATAAGAGCTGCTCAAGGAGAATGAGATGGCTGAATAATGTCTTGTGAAAGCATATTGTCAGTTTGATCTTTAAGCTACACTGTGTAACTTTTTTAGTTTATTCTTAGCTAAAAGGCTGCTATATGATGATGGATGATCACTCTTATTCTCGAGGATATTTGCCAGAGTCACCAAGGAAGCGGAAAAGAGAATTAAGACGGCAACGCAACAGGCAAATCAACAAGACAAAAATAAATATTGGAGTGGCCTTTCCAAGATGGAAAGAGCTCATGAGGAGCAATGATTTTAAAAAGGATGCCGACGTTGCCTGCTTTCTTCTCGACAGGTAATATTACTCCAGCCTATTTGTGTATATTGGAAGTTTTATTGTTGCTTGGCTAATTATATCATGGTGTGCTGTGCATAACACTAGAACAACGTCTAGGATAGATTTCCTCGCGTCAATGATGAAAAAGTATTGTTTACCTTGTAACATAAATCCGTGTTCTATGACGGATAACATGAGATTAATATTTTAATTGCATTATAATTTGTAGGCTATATCAATCAATCAATCAATCAACTTTATTTATATAGCACTTTTCAAATGACGATTGTTTCAAAGAAGCTTCACAGTGTTAAACAGGACAACATTGCAACAAAATTTGATTTGGCTAGTTTAATTTGAATAGTTTATAGAATTAAATATGACCAAATTAATAAATTTTATTTGTATATTTAGTTGAATAACTTGGATCATAATTTTAGTGTCCCCAACTGAGCAAGCCAAGCCAAAGGCGACAGTGGCAAGGAACCAAAACTCCATCAGGGCATAATGGAGAAAAATAAACCTTGGGAGAAACCAGACTCAGTCAGGGTGCCAGTTCTCTTCTGGCCTATTCACGAGTTCACACTTACATCAATTAAATAGAGTAAAGATTATGCGTATTTGGCGTGCTGTCCGGGGAGGGCTCCGGGCTCGGAGAATTTGCCCGAACCCAGAGTATCCCCCCCTCCCGACATGGATAGTTTAGAAGTAGATTCCAATTGTGATTTATTTGATATTTATAGCAGTTGATTTAAGTAAGTGCGGAGAAGGGGTGGTGGTGGGATGCTGAGAAACTGTCAATGACAGGAAGGTAAATCGGCTGTCTATATACACCGCCTATCATTGATTAACTGATTAGTTTAATGTGCTCCTCTTGTGTTCCAATTGGGTTAATTATCTGAGCCTGCTCCACCTGTGTTTAATTAGATTTAATTGTTTGCGCGTGCTTCTCCCGAAATTAGTTTGTGAAACTTCAATTCACGAGTTCACACTTACATCAATTAAATAGAGTAAAGATTATGCGTATTTGGCGTGCTGTCCGGGGAGGGCTCCGGGCTCGGAGAATTTGCCCGAACCCAGAGTATCCCCCCAAAAGCAAAGAGACAAGGACAGCCACCGAGACCCCCCAAATACGCATAGAAATGGTGGGCTGTCTGATTACCTAGCTAGGAGGGCCCGTGTTGCTTTGATGGGAGCCGCTCATGGCATCGGTGGACCAGCCTACTGGCTGAAAATTTGGAAGCATTCTTAGTTTAGAACACCTGGCCGGGAGGGCTCTTTCAACATCCGATGGGAGGCCAATGCTCACTGTATCCGATGGAAAAACTCTACCGGCCAGTAACTGGGAAGATAGATGGTTTTGAACGCCTGGCTGGGAAGGCTCTTTCAACATCCGATGGGAGGCCAATGCTCACTGTATCAGATGGAAAAACCCTACCAGCCGATCGCTGAGAAGCAGGATGGTTTTTAAACGCCTGGCCGGGAGGGCTCTTTCAACATCCGATGGGAGGCCAATGCTCACTGTATCAGATGGAAAAACCCTACCAGCCAGTAACTGGGAAGCAAGATGATTTGTATGCCGGGCCGGAAGGGCTCTTTCAACATCCAATGGGAGGCCAATGCTCACTGTATCGGATGGAAGAACCCAACCAGCCAATGACCGAGAAGCGGGGGTGATTTGGAATTAGCTGAGGCCGAGAGGACCCGTGTTGCCTCTGGCGGACGTTCACAGCGCCTGGCGGGACGGGCCCTACTGGCTGGTAAATGGAGCGGTCAGAATTTAGGGTGACCGACTGATAAGGCTTTTTTTTTTTTTTTTTTTTTTTTTTTTCTTCAACATCAGATGGGAGGCCAATGCTCACTGTATCAGATGGAAAAAAACCCCTACCGGTCGGAAAGGGGAGCACATGATTTAGTCCGTCCAGCTCAGCCGGGAGCGTCCCGGCTGGTGGACAGGGGGCGCGCTGTTTGGGACGGCCGATCGGGAAGGCTCAGCCCTCATCTGAGAGGAGATCAATACTCGTGATGTCAGGTGGGTGAGTCCTACCGACCGAAAGACGGGACGACGCAATTAAAAGAAACGACTGACAGAGGGGGCCCACCCAGCATCTGCCAGGAAGAGAGGAGTGGGTGAGTGGGTCCTAACGGCCAACGGTACGGTGGAACACCCGGCCAGGAAGCTCTTGCCGAACATCTGATGGGAGGTCAATACTCGCTTTATCTGATGGGTAAGCTTCGCTGGCAGCAGGGTGGAAGGTAAAGCTTAAATGATCGTCCAGGAGAGGTTTTGCAAGCATCCGAAAGGAGATCAATACTCACGGTATCGGGTAAGCATCGCTGGACGATGAAAAGAAAAGGGATAGGTATAGGTCTGGAGAGCTCTGTGGTGTCCAAAGGGAGATCAAGACTCACTGTATCGGACGAGCGAGCCTCGCTGGATGGAAAATGAAAAAAGGATTGACAGCAACCTCGAGGGCCCTCGCGGCATCCGATGGGAGAACAATTCTCAAGGCATCGGAAAGGGAATCCTTTACCGGTCAGAAAAAGAGAGGGAAGAGTGCTGGCCTAGAGGGTTTCACAGCATCCGACGGGAGAGCAAGCTTAGGGCGCCGGATGAGTGAGCCTCACCAGACGAAGGAGGAGGGGAAAAAAATATGGTCCCGGAGAGCTCTTGCAAATTCGACAGGAGATTGAACTCGCTGTATTGGATGGGTGAGCTTCGCTGGATGGAAAAAGAGAATATAAAGGTTTTTTTATTTATTTAATTTTTTTTTTCTCTCTCTTGCAATGAGGGTTGTTAATTTATGAGGGTTTGGTGAGCTCTCTTGATGTGATACCGGTCGGTCCTGATGTAGCTTTGGAAAGCTTGAGAAGACCATCTGCTGAGAGCTTGGATCTGCTGCTGGGAGAGGCCTTTTTGCGCTGCTGTTTTTGCTGCCCCTATGCGGAAGGAGTGGCTTGAGAAGTTTTGCGCTGAAGTGCCTGATAGCTGGAGAACAGATTTGAGTTGTTTTTGGAACCAGAAGCGTGTAATGGGTTTGTTAGAGGCGTCTATGAAAAGAGGTTCAGAAAGAGATTTGGCCTGAAACTTCCTCATTTGGAGGTATGCGAGGACAGTTTGGAATGGTTGAATTGGTCTGAGATGGTGGGGTGGGGTATATGAGGAGTGGAACGACTTGAAACATCTCCAAGCTGTCACATAGGGTTGGATTGTTCTGGGGGAAACTGCTTGAAGGATACTGTTGAGTGATGCATCGAGAAGGGGTTTTAATGGGTGGTTTATGGAAATATCAGTTCTGAATAATGAGGAACTGGAGTTGGGAAAAGATCCCCTTCTGGAGCCAATGTCCTGAATTTCTGAAACAAAAAACGAGACAGAGAGTCAGCAATCAAGTTTTCAGTCCCTGGGACATGTTTTGCAGTAATGATAAATTGATCGCAAGCTGAGATCCAGGTGAGACGTCTTAGAAAAGGCATAAGAGCAGGTGAATGAGAGCGGCCTTTATTAATGCACTGGACTGTTGCTTCGTTGTCACAATGCACTAATATGCTACGAGCCGTCCATTCTTTCCCCCACAGGAAAGCTGCGACTACGAGAGGGTAGAGCTCGTACAGTGCTGAGGACTGCAGCATATCCTGCAGCTGCGGTGGCCATGGAGACGCAAACCAGCGTCCTTGATGAAATCCCCCAAAGCCGATTGAAGGGGCTGCATCTGTGAAAAGTTGGATGTCAACAGGGGAAGAAACGAGATTGTTATAGAAAAAAGACAGGCCGTTCCATTGGTTTAGGAATGTTATCCATAGCAAGTTCGTCGCGACAAGCCGTGTTTATTTGAATTTGGTCCTCCAGCGCGTGAACCGAAGATGCAAGTGAGAGGAGATGCGAGATGAAAGGGCGGCCTTGCGGAATGATGCGCATTGCGAAGTTTAGATGACCTAGCAGTGATAGGAATTCACGTTTGGAACTGTGGGAGTTTTCTAAAAAACTTGACGAGACGAGAATTATCCTATCGATTTGTTCTTTTGGTAGTGAAGCTTGGAAATTTACGGAATCTAAATTAATGCCAAGAAACTCGATGCAAGTGGCAGGACCCATGGTTTTTTCCTGCGCGATGGGGATTCCGAGTTCGGAAAAAACTTTTTGAACGGTGAGAATGTGAGCGTCTGGGATTGCGTCGGGTGGTGAGATAATGAGAAAATCATCTAGCAGGTGGATGA